>NW_028327171.1:93091207-93394237 GCF_987537825.1 Furipterus horrens
CTGATTTGCTCAGTTACATACTAAATAGAAGACATGAGGCTAAATTATTGTATAAGAATTTGGAGTGTCTCTTTCCTTTTTTCCTTATACCCATCTTGTCTCAATAGGAGAAGTTAAATGTGAAAAGAAATCACATTGTTGTAGACCTTTGGCTACAATTTAACAATCATGGGACTCTTATTGTCTGCTGCAAAAGTCAGCCTAGGACGTGACTTAAAGGTCAGGTAGAAAATGCCCAGGAGGTTCATTTCTGAGCTGGGTGGAATGTGCGAGGAACCAACTCCTCAGAGATGCAAATTAGCTGCAGAGTACTACCTATTTTTGTTTTATTATTTATTTATTTATATTTTTTATTGAATTTATTAGGGTGACACTGGTTAATAAAATTATATAGGTTTCAGAGGGAGTACTACCTATTCTTCTACCACAATTATTAAGTTGGAAGAAAAGGCCTTTCCTGAGCGCTTGACAACTTGAAAAGCTGGGGGCTGACAAGAGAGCTGAGTTCATCTTAGGTTTTCCATTTGAAGGGCATTAGGAACTTTAGAATCACTTTTGAAAGAACACTGTGGGTTTGTAACTTGTTCAGGGTTGTTCTATTTGACGACCTGCAGCTTAGTAAAGAGAGCAGTTAACCCTTAACATTAAAAACCAGTGTGTCTGTCTTTTCTCCAGGTGGCCAGTTTGAAAATATCTAGGGAGAGAAGCATGTTTTGCTAGTGACCAGAGAAAGAAAAACAAGGTGAGTCCCTGAGAACCACTATGAAATAAAATAAAGGAAAACAGTGCTGGGGTAATCAGCTGAGTGTGAAAAACAGCTGCTGGTTATCCACTGATACTTTAGGGCATTGGTTTCCAACTTTTGCAAGGTAAGGGGCTTCCCAAGTTCCCAATGTCATGGCTGTGTTACTGGACAGAGGCCTGGCCCTGAACAGGTCTGCCTAGAGCCAGTCTTCCTAGGGCCAGCTGCAGTGTGTGGGTTCTTGATTTCATGTAGGAAAGATTTCACAACCGGAGTCCAGGTGACTATAAGGATACATTTATTACAGCTGGGGACAATGAAACAAGGAAGAGCTCAGCACAGAAGAAACAGCAGGAGAGCCTAGGCTGGGCTGCCTTAGCTCACTGCGAAGTCAAAGAAAAGGCGCTTTGGGGACAGGTTCAGGGGACTGGCCTGGGATAAGCTGCCAGCTGCCCATTGTCTTAGAGTTTAGGAGACATCTGTGTGTGAAGAAAGAAGTGGGGGAAGAAGGAAAAGGGTTCAGCATGGGCTGCTCCCCAGAAGGAGAGAGAGTGTGCTCTGGATCCTTTGTCTTGAGTCTTTTTTTTCCCCCTTTCTTACAGGCAGGAACTTTACTGGAGGTTCCAGGGTAAGGTTTCAGTAGAATATTCATCAGTTCTCCAGCTGTGATTGTTCAGTGACAGGACAGGGCATCTTTAGTCAGTGCAGTTGGTTCTGGTGTTGCCCACCTGGTTTTGTTGCTTTTCTGGGTCTGGGGCTGAAATGCAACTGAGGCCTGGATGCTATATCCTAGATGTTCCTCCCCAGGGAGGAAAGGCCAGGTGGGGAGACATTACCCTGGGGCTGAGGTCTTTGTTTTCCCATTTTTGTCCCCTGTCAGGCACTGGAGCCTTCTGCCCTGGTGACCGTCTACACGTGACTGTAAATTGCTTGGCCATTGTGTCCAGCTGTCTGTCTCAGTTTCCTCATTCCACTTGCCAAGGAATTTTCCTCCTTCCTACTGTTCTGTCTCACTACCACAAAAGGCAATATCTCTGCTCCTGGGCAAGCAAGCAGGATTCCCACCACCTGGAATAGCCAAAGGGGAAGACAAGACAGTGCATGTCATTGTTACTTCTAACTCAGCTATGGTCTCCAAACTACTTTGTTCTTTTCTAGCAATATTTATATATAATCTACCAACAGCAAATGGCTTCTGTCTGGTTATTGTACTCAGTCCAATGTCATGGCTGTGTTACCAAACAGAGGCCTGGTCCTGAGTGGGTCTGCCTAGGGCCAGCTGCAGTGTGTGGGTTCTTGACTTCATGTAGGAAAGATTTCACAACCAGAGTCCAGGTGACTATGAGGATACATTTATTAAAGCTGGGGACAGTGAAACAAGGAAATGCCTAGCACAGAAGAGGCAAGAGGAGAACCTAGGCTGGGCTGCCTTAGCTCACTAGGAAGTCAGAGAAAAGGGGCTTTGGGGACAGGTTCAAGGGATTAGCCTGGGACGAGCTGCCAGCTGCCCATTGCCTTAGAGTTTAGGTGACCCCTGTCTGTCTGTGAAGAAAGAATTGGGGGAAGAAGAAGGAAGAGGGAATGATGGTTACTCCCCAGAGGGAGAGTGTTTGTGCATAGGGTCCTTTGTCTTCAGGCTTTTTTCCCCCTCTTTCTTGCAGGTGGGGAAACTTAGGGGAGGTTTCAATAGACTATTGATCAGTTCTCTGGGCGTGCCTTTTCAGAGGTATGATCTTCACTGATTGGTCAGTGACAGGTCATTAATCATTGCAGTTGGTTCTGACCATGCCCACTTGGTTTTACTGCTTTTCTGGGCCTGGAGCTGAAATAAAACTGAGGCCTAGATGTTATCTCCAGGAAGTAAAGGCAAAGGAAGGAGAGGTCACCCTGGGGCTGAGGTCCTTGTTTCCCCAGCTTTGCCTGCTGCCAGGCACTGGGGCCTTTCAACCCTGGTGACCACCTGCATATGACTGTAAATTGCTCAGTCATTGTGTTCAGCTATCTGTCTCAGTTTCCCTATTCCACTAGCCAAGGAATTTTTTTTAGCTTCTGACTATCCTGTCTCAGTTGCACCCTTGACCAATTGCACCAGCCTCCCTGGGATGAAGCAGGCATCAGTACTTTTATAGCTCTCATGGTGATTCCAAAATGCAGTCAATGTCTAGGCTCCCTACCTTAGGAAGCACTTCTCAAATGTTAATGTGTTCATGAATCCCCTGGACCTATTAAAATGTAAATTATGGCCCTAGAACCAAATGTAAATTATGATCCTGTATTTTCTGGGGCAAGGCCTGAGGTTCTGCATTTTCAATCCAGCACCCAGGAGTTGCCATTGTTGGGGGCAGTGGATGAGGGCATCCATAGTGAGCATCACAAGCTCTTGGACATTAAGTCACAGATACCAGTTGATTCTGCACATTAATTTCACTGCTCACCATTAAGCTAGTGCTCAAAATTTGAGTGCCAGACATTTTAAAATATAAATCTTGAAAGTCCCATTAAATTAAAGTCTAAACATCTGTGACTATGGTTTACAAATCTTTTAATGTGACAGGGACCTTAGTCTACCTCTCTGAGGGTACACGTACCCCCAACCCTCTCCTCTGGTTCACCCTGCTCCAGGGTACAGTTACTCTTGCTACTCCTCCAACATGCTAGACCCACCACCCACTTCAAGGCCTTCATACCTGCTCTGCCTTCTGCTTAGAATGTTTTCCGCCTCCATAGCCTCATGAGTGGCTCGCTCTTCATTCAGTTAAAATGTCACCTCCTTAGACCTTCCCTGATCACCCATTCTAAGTAAGCCACCTTCCCTCCATCTCTGTATCTCATAACCATTTCCCCATGTAGCAATGATTGCCATTTGAAATTGGTCTGTCTATATGTTGGCTATGGCTTTTCTATCTACTTCCAGAAGAATATTAGCCATGAGAGAAAATCTTTTCTCTCTTGGTTATTGCTATCCACTGCCCCACCAGCTCTTAGAAAAAGAGCCTGACATACAGAAAAATACATACCCACAAAAGGAAGGTGAATGGTAGGAGTGTCAGTGAGGTGTATATATGGAGAGAGAGAGAGAGAGAGAGAGAGAGAGAAGAGGGAAGCAGACAGTAAATTTTTAGTAAATGAAAGCTGTTACTTAATAGATCTTAACAATCTTTGTTTCTCTAATAGTGCTGATTAGTGTAGAAGTGTGGTTGAAGCGACAGGGATCATCTATCTGCTCAGCCATAGTGAGCCTGACCTTGGCTCACACAGAACTTCTAAGCCCTGTTTTTAGGAAGATCTTAATGAATTCATTTGCACTGCAGAAGCTGAATTCACATATACATGAAAGAAGAACATTACCCAATTTATGATAAATACAGCAGGCATAACTGATGCAAGATGTTTTTGTTATTTTCAGGCCTTTTATGTTGGTGAAAACTGTAATCCGTGGAAGCAGTTGCTGAGCTTGGTTCCTCTGTGTCAAAGCTTTGGCATTTAGAAACAAGTGAATACTCATGAGACACCTTCATTTTGGCAGACTGCAGGTAATAAGCAAGGAGGACATGTCTGTGATTAGGTTGAAAGATGAGCAAATTGTTCAATGGTTTTTATGTTTTCACTTCTAACTGATCTTCTCTTGATTACTCTCAATTAAGTACTCAATTACACTTGAGTTTATGCTCTTAACATTGTTTTGTGGATTGTCCCAATATATTTTTATATTAAAATTGAAATGGTACAGATCACATATTTATAGTGTACAACATCCAATCTGTACAAAAAGATAACAATGAAAATCAGTCTCCCTTTTATCCCTGACTTTTGTTACAAATGATTAAAGAAGACAATTTAGGTGATACAAACTTTAATAATTTATGAAGCAGGAAGTCTCTGTTCCCATGGGTCCAGAAAACTGCAAAATAGGACAGAAAGCAGGCAGGAAGCTTTTATAGGATAATTAATAAGGAACAGGGAAGTGAGTGTAAAGCCCAAAGTTGGCTTGGCCTTTGGGAATTGGCTGATGAGATATTGCGTTTCTGGAGGGTTTACAGGGACAGGAATATTATGTAAGTTTTGGTTTGTTAATGTGGCACCCCAGGCAAGAGTGGCTCCACCTTGGGCCCAGAACTTTGTTTCAACACCTTAATCCCCAGTTCCTCCTCAAAAGACCACCACTATTGTCAGTTTCTCATGTACCAATCCAGAATGTTCCACGCAGTATCTGTGCTTCAGTGTATTAATCTGCAAAATGGGGTAATGATAGTACTTGTCTCTTTAGGCTTATGTGAGGATTAAATGCAATAACACATATCAAAGCACTTACAATGGAGCCAGGTATATACCACAAATTTAATGATTTAAAAAAATTATTATGTATGTACTAACATGAAGGTTGTATATCAGTGCTGTCCAAACAAAAATATAATGTGAGCCACATAGGAAGTAGAATTACATTTTCTAGTAGCCACATTAAAAATTAAACATAAACAGATGAAAAAGTAACGGATTCTATTAACCTCAATATATCCCAAATAATATTTAACATTAAAATATAAATAAATATATTAAAATATGTTATATTTTAATGTGGTATTTTTTAATCCTTTTGGCATTAATTCTTTGAAATCTGGTGTGCATTTCATGCTTACAGGACACCTTAACTGGAACTAGTGCCCACTAACTAGCTACATGTGGCTAATAGCTACTCTATTAAACAGATACGGTCTACATATCAATCTATAAATTTTTCAGTTCTTCTACTTTATTTATTTAATTAAAAATTATTTATTTTAGAAAGAGGGACAGAAACAATAATGTGAGAGAGAAGCATCAATTGACTGCCTCTCGTATGTACCCTGACTAGGGACCAAACCCACAACCCAGGCATGTGCCCTGACTGGAAATTGAACCGGTGATCTTTCACTTTGCAGCAGGATGCCCAACCAAATGAGACACACTGGTCAAGGCATCTTTTCCTTTATTCAAATAATATTTCTTGCTTGCCTGGATATAATAAAACGTTAATATTTTTACAACAGAAGTTGATTTAAAATTTTATTTATTTATTAATTTTTTTGGAGAGAGAGGAAGGGAGGGAGAGAAACACCACTGATGTGCAGCCCAGGCATGTGCCCCGATCTGGAATTGAACCAGTGACCTTTCGGTTCACAGGCTGGCAGTCAACCCACTGAGCCACACCAGCCAGAGCCAGAAATTGATTTCTTTCTTTCTTTTAATTTAAATTATTTATTTTTAGGGAGAGGGAAGGGAGGGAGAAAAACATCAGTGTGTGATTGCCTTTTGAGCACCCCCAACTGGGGACCTGGCTTACAACGCAAGGCATGTGTCCTGACTGGCTATTGAACTGGCGACCCTTCAATTCACAGACTGGCACTCAATCCAGTGAGCCACACAAGCCAGGGCAAAAATTAATTTCTAAAATACTTGCTATAATATAAAGAACACGGGTTTCTTATTGTTCTTAAGGGTAGGATGACTAAAATCCTCCCTGTGGCAAAGCTGTAAGGCCTGGTCTGCCTTGCCTGCCCCCTACTGGTTCTGCTCAGAGTTGCCTGGGAGTCCTTCCTATGGGATTTTTCCTCCTGTGAGCCTTCTGTACTCTGCCCAGGTGCTTCCACTGACCCCGCCTGCATACACGCACATTCCGCCCTTGTTTAGTGAGCAACATATGAATCACTTTAAAGGAAAAAAGCATATATCTTCTTGTGTCCAAGTATTGATTTAAATAATTTTATTATGATATAAAACAGTACAAACATAAATTTGTAAATCCTTATGTTGACAGTTTTTATACATCGCATCCAAAATAAAAACATTATCTAAAAAAAAATTTAATCACTAAAAATGTACAAAAGGATGTATTGGGGAAAAAAAATTCTCCTCCCACCCAATGTCCCAGCCTTGTAGTATCTCTTCCCAAAGGAAAACTACATATCCAGAGGGCTATAGATTATTTATTCATTATTTTTATACATATTTGCTGCATTCTTTTCCAAATACCAATTCACATTATTAGTTTAGTGGGGTAGATTGTGTTTAGTTGAAGTCAAAATTGCAGCCTACATGTGACTCTTAAAATTCAAGTTCTTTGAAGTTCAGCATGACCCATCCACAGGTCCACAGCTGCTGTGGGTGACACCCTTCACCCACCACTCTCTCTGTGTGAACTACCACAAAGCGAAATCTCCGTTCTTGCAGAGTTCCTGATGGGCATTTGATCTTCACTTGGCAGAAATGTAACATATGCATACTAACTAGATGTCTTTTTTTTTTCACATTAGATTGAGAAAATTAGTGTTGTACTACTTGCAGCCAACTCAATATAAAACACACATGTTCAACATGGGCTTTTAAAAGCTTTGGGCAGAACTCAGTCATAAAAGATCCAGAACATGTTTATGTTAATTTTTAAGGTTGTCATCAAAATGAAAATATGAAATTAAAAGAAGTCCTAGGGGCCCAAGAATATTTTAGCTCGAGAAACACAAGGCTAATTATTTCTGTATAGATATTTCTCAGGGCTCAGCTAAAGTAAGATTTACTTGACAACTCTTAAAACCTCAAATTAGGTCAGGTTCCCTAGTTATGTGTGTATATGCCACCAGGTACTTCTCTAATTCAATGAGAGTTAAGCAATTAATTATATGGTCATGTGTTTAATGCTGTTTTCCCTATTACAAAGCAAGCTCTGACACAGGGGCCATGTCTACTTTATCCACCATTATTTCCAGTGCCTAACACAATGCTTTTCCCATAAGAGAAGCATTTAACAAATATTTTTTGAGTGATTAGGTATAACAGCTGTACGTCAAGAGACTAGGGTTTAAGTACTATCTTTCTGTCTGTGTAATCTTGAATAGTTTTTTTTTTTTTTAAACTTCTTTAAGTCTCAATCTCCATATTTTATAAAATGAGACAAGTAGAATAGATCATAGATTCCCAGACTTGGCATCACTTGGAATGGAGTTCTACCTGTAGATACTCTGATTTACTAGTTTTAGGACAAGGCTAGGTAATTATTTTAAAAGCCCTTGAGGTCACATTGTGCATTTGGGGTTGGAAACCCTTAATTAGTTTTATCATCCTATGGAGCTTTGTATATATTACCCTTTGACTTGAATTCAACATATAGTCATTGAGGATTTGATATATGCTAAATATTACTAGCACTGGGACTAGTAATATGAGGAATATTTAGATTTCTTGATCCCAAGGACTTGTCCACTGAGAGACACATAGGTGATCTAACAGCTTTTTGAGCACATTGGTAGCACAAGATGTTGCAAAGGCAGACAAAAAGTCATTTGTCTCAGTCTGAGGTTTAGGGGAAGATTGCAAGAGATGAAAAATTAGATCACTGAAGATTGGGTAGGAATTTTAACCAGGCAGGAAAGGTATATTAATAGAAAGGACAAGTGTACAAAAGTCCAGGGGTGTGAGAAAACCTAATTCACTAGAATCCTATAAATGATTCCACAAGTTGTAGTACAGTCAGAGACAGTAGAGTTTAGGAGAAATTTCTGACAAAGAAACTGTTATATTATAGTTTAATGGCTGAAAGCAAGGGTTTTTGATCCAGAAAGATCTGGTTTAAATCCTGGTTTTGCCACTCTTTTTCCTTCTCTCGCTGTGACTGATGTAAATTAATTAACTTGTTCACACTCAATTTCCTTATCTGCAAAGTGGGGAAAATAATACCTGTCTTGTAAGATTAAATGAGGCAAAATGAAGCAATATATGTACAGCTCTTAACACAGTACCTGGTAGATTATAACCAAAAAATATGCCTAAGAAGGCAAATTCATTGCACCTTTGCTTTTTGTTTTTCAATTTTAATGACTCCACAATACTGATATTGTATTTAAAAGTATTTTTATGTGGAAAAATTCAAATAGTATAAAAGGATGTTCAGGGAAATGTAAGTGTACTTCTCAAACCCATGCGTCTATTCATGATTTGTTTTTCCTACAGTCAACCAGGATGTACTAATTTTTAATGTTCCCTTTAGGGATATTCTGAAGCACATTTGAAATAGTAAAAAATTAGAAATAGTCAAAATGTTCATTATGGGGAATGTCTGTGGAATAGGTACCCTTTGTATACAAGGCAGCAATTTAAAAAGTAGGTTGCAAAATGATAACTTCCCTTTAAGCACACAAATCATAGTGTTACATGGAAATATATATTTACATATTTACATATAAATATACATGTGTGTGTATATTTGTGTGTGTGTGTGTGTATGTATACACACACACACAATGTTATGTTTATAATCGAGATGCTAATGATTAAGAATTAGGTGGGTTTTTTTAAACAAGCAAATGTTTATTTAGAAAGTGAGCCTGTTGGGCTATGTGAGTTCAGGAAACAAGTCACAAAGGTGAAAGAAGGGCCCCTGGAGCTTAGGAGAAAGTAGAGATATGCCTAAAGGAAGAAGGTGTGGGCAGAGAGGGAGAGAGAGAGACAGGGAGAGGGAGAGGGAGAGAGAGCATGTTAGAATTAAGTGCTTTTTATTGTAATATTTTTGTAATCTAACTGGACCTTTAAAAATTGTATATCATAATGATAGCAGTGTGCTTAATGAATAAATTTATTTTCTAGTCTGCTAACTTCAGGAAGTTATTTCTAAAAGTAACTTAAACACTGTGAAAAGATTGCTGAATAGGTCTGTATGGGTCAAAGCTCCTAAACAGAGATACTAAGACACCATTTGGAATTCTGTGACTTTCTTGGACAGAGTGCCTATGGATACTCTGTAATTTTATTAAATTATGATCTATTAGTAGACACAGGTGAATTCTTTAAGTATGAAGAGACATAACTTATTTCCTTGGATACCTGTGACTGTGAAGTTCACCTCTGATTTATTTATAGTTATTTTGGTTATACACTAAACATACACATTAATTGTAAGATACATTTGGATTTCAGAAATGACCAAATGTGAAACAAGTCTTAAGGTTAAGTATATATGATATTGAAATGACATTTCTGTTTACTTTGTTAGGTAGGGATGATGAAAGAAGACAATGTATTAAACCATGGAATTTCATAAGCTTTCCATTAAGTATGGTACTTTTCCAATGCAACATTCTTGTTTTTTGGTCATCTCTTAGTAGAATGGAGCATTAGTTGGTTATATTATTTTTATTTTGCTTATAGTTCAACAGGTCTCAATTTTCTTCAGGACAATTTTTTTAAGTACATAAAAACCAATGTGTAAACTACCAGACTTTATCCTCCCCCCCTTTTTTTCTCTCTTTTTAAAGTAGACAGTGGAGAAAGAGAATTCACTTGCTATACCAATGATATGGTATCTTTATTGTGCAGATCACTTATTCTTTGTCTAAACTTTTGGCAAAAGATGTTACAGAAATTATAAATTATCTGATTTAGAATCAGATTATGTAATACATATGCCATGACATACCTAGGAGGTCTGGAATGGTATAACTTATCAAACATGTTAACATTTCACCAGCAAAATATATTTACTACATTTACATAATGTTATATTTACATAAATAAAGACTATATTAGCCTCATTTATGTTGAGGGTAGGTGTTACTGCCAAATGAGTTTATACAAAACTTCAAAAAATATATTTTATTCCATTGCAGATATAGGATTATATGAGTATATTACATATAATGCATGTGTTTATATACATACATATACATATATATGCACACACATGAATACAGTTATCCATACAAAGATGTTAGAGTTAGTACTTCATTGTTTAATAACAATTAGATTTAATGCCCAACTTCATTCAGATATTTTGCTTGGCTGTGTGAAGAGTATTTTTTTTTCCTGTCAAGGTGCAGCGTGGAAACTTCTGTAATTTGAAAAAATAATTAAGTTTTCTTTTTCTTAGCAATTCTGCCATGTCAGTAGGGTTTGAAAACAACCATTAAGAACATTCCTAAAGCATGACCATTATAAATAGAGTGAAATTTGAATCACAACTCTGCCATTAGTTGTCACAAACAACGAGATGTTGACAGAGACTCACAAAAGTCATCCTTGGATTCAAGCAGATTGCAAATTGTTAGAAGCTGACTAGTGGTTAACTCTGAGGAAGAGGAAAGGAGTAGTGAATGTAAGAGTGTAAAGAAGGCTGTTAGAGACTAATATTTCATTTTATGGCTTTGGTGGTTGTATAAATATGTTGACTTTATGATAATTCATCAGGCTGTACAGTTTTGATGTATGCACTTTTTCACATGTACTACTTCTGTAATTAATATTTTTTAAAATAGGATTTCACCACCTTTATAATTTCTTTTATATATTGATTTAAACATTTTTTAAATCTTCCCCTTGAGCACATTTTTTTTTTCATTGCTTTTAAAGAGAGAGGAAGGGAGAGAGGGAAACATCAATGTGAAAGAGAAGAATCAATAAGTTAGCTCCCATACACACCCAGAGAGGGGATTGATCCCGCAACCTAGGTATGTGCCTTGACTGGGAATCTAACTCACAAACGTTCAGTTATAAGATGATGCTCCAATCTACTGAGCTGCATTGGTTAGGGCTTGATTTTTTTTTTTAGAGAGAGAAAGAAAGGCAGAAAGAGAGAGAGAGACAGACAGACAGAAGCACAGAAGCATTGATTTGTTGTCCCATTCATTTATGCATTCATTGGTTGCTTCTTGTATGTGCCCAGACCAAGGATCAAACCAAAAACCTTGGTCTTTTAGGATGATGCTCCAACCAACTGAGCTACCTGGCCAGATTTATAAGTAATATTTAAATAAAGTGTTTATTAGTAAAAAAGTAAAAGTAGATCCTGAAAGATAATCACAGACTAACTCCTTTTATAATCTATGGATCCAATGGGGAAAATACTTCATAAAATCCATGTCTATAAAATAAAAAGCTTTGAATAATATCACAGATATCATTAAAATTAGATATAAAACATAAAAATGTTTGGTAATCATCAAACAAGAGGATATATATCTAGGTATGATAGTAAATACTATTTAGGGGTAAATATGCCGATGGAATAAAACATTTTATGATTAGGAGATTTTTCATGCTACTTTTGGAGCGCTTGGGTATAACTTTACCAGGCCTTAGGAGTGGTTGTTATCAAATAATAAAAACAACTGTTCTTGTGTAAATGGTGTAGTACTTTTATTACATAAATATTTAAAGATATAAGTCAGAAGAAAATTTGCAAGCATTACATCTTTTACTCTGAAGATCAGTGTTTTATGAAACACAGGGAAATAGTTTAGATTTTAATCTTATGGGCAATGGGAAGCCATTTATTTTTTTAAGAATGGGAGTAACAATGTCATGCCATCATGGAGTATGTGAAGGCTAGAGTAGAAACAGAGAAATAGCAGGAACTGTTTCAGTAGTTAAGGCAAGAGAAGATAAAAACCTGAATTCTATTGATTGGAAGGGTCAGTTGAAAAGAGAATTGATGCTAAAAGTTTCAAGGTGGTAAAATAGACAGGCTTGGTGACCGTGATGGATATTGCAAACCATGCCCCGATCGCTCTTGCACGGTGGTCAGTTGCTCCAGTTGCTGGGAGCTTCAGCCCCTTCAGGAATGGCTTCAGCTGCAAAGAGACTTGCCTGCATCCAGTGACTGTGAGGAGCAGGTCCAGCTTCGTGTCCCAGGGCTTGTGTGGTTGCAGAGAGTCCCATACATGGAAGGAGCCTGGTGCCTAATGCTCTACTGTTAAACTCTTGGAAATCTTAGTTTTTAAACAAAAGTCTTACATTTTAATTTTGCAGTGGACTCTGCAAATCATGTAGCTGATACCAATGTGGGAGTATAAAGGACTGTCCATTTAGGCCCATTGTAAAGCAACTCTGAAAAGACACTCTAGCTTCAGAGCTCTCCAGAGAGTCAATGGAGCCAGTTGCTGGGCCTGCATTAAGAAGCTTGATCTCACTTCTGCTTAATCCTGCATGATTCCCCTTTCTTTTATAGGTGTTGGTCCCAATGGCACTTCTTAAGCTTCCTGCCCACTAACCTCCATCTCAGATACTGCTTTCCAGAGATTTGAACCTGCAACCATGATATGTTGGGAGTAAGAGCTTAGAGTGAGAGAGAAGTTGACTTACTGGGCAATAATGCCACTTACAGGTAAGGGGGCCCCCAAAGAGGAGGAGCAGTTTGGGGAAGGGAAAGATAATGAGAGGTTTTTGTATGAGTTTAGGATTTCAGTTCTGTATACTTTCTTGTGATGTGACTACAGGCCATCCAGGAGGAGATGGCCACTTGTGGGATATTAATCTGGAGTTCTGCAGAGAGGTTTGGGTTGGGTTTATGAGCTGATTTTGAGGAGTGAATGTCATTATCCAAGAATAGTACTATATAAAGAGAGGGCTATAAGGAGACAATCACCATTTAGGCACTGAACCAAAAGAGACAGGAAAAGAATGGAGAACGAGCAACTTGGAAGAAAGAAGGAGAAGCAAGAGAGAATATGTGGGCTGGAAGCCTGACTGGAGTGAGTTGGAATGTATGGTATGTGGAGATAAGAAAGGCGAGACAATGATTCAAAGCCGTTTCATCCTGAAATGTGGCTACAAAAGGAAGGCAAGAGATTAGGGTAGCTGGAAGAGGTATGAGCTCAAGGAAGATAATTTTTTTTTAAGGATGTAAGACAATTGAATGTTTATTTTGCTAAATAAAAATTGTACTCCATTTTTAGAAAAAGCATGCTTAGATTCTGGGATGACTGGCACAAAATTAAATGGTAGCTCTTCTGATAGTCTCTGAATTAAACCTTCACCTCTCTCTTCCCCAGTCCCAATTAAAACAGTGCTGTTTAATTGTAATGTATGCTTATGGGACTATTTCTTGGAAATCCTAGGAGAAAATGATGAGCCCAGTCTCACCAGGTCATCCTGGCTTCACAGACTTCTGTAGAATGGCATATCTCTAGAGGGCATTCTTGTCTCACTGCCTTAGAAATGAGTTTCGTATTGGTGAATTTAGGCAGAACAAAGAGAAGGAGCAAAATAAAAGAAGGAAAAGGGAAGGTTTTAATGCTATGACTTGGTGTTTAGGTCTACATCAAGGATATTGGTTATCTGTTGACTCTGGCTATCATGGTAGGACATTATTGACAAAACAAGTGATAACAAGGGTATCCCTTCCTTTTTGCCTTCAAAAATTATTTTGCCTCCATTTATTTCATTTTATCTGATCCATCTTCTCTATAGTGTCTTCAACAATTTTTATCGAGCACTATCATGATTAATCAGGCATACAAAGTGCTGATGAAAATGAGAGTAAACAAAACAGAAAAAAACAATCTTTGTCATCATGAAGCATATGTTCTAGTATGAGTAGAGCAAATATAAACAAAATAATTTATATAGTGTACTACAAGTTGTTAAGTGTTGTGGAGAAAAATAAAGCAGGGGGAAGAGATGAAGGAGAAGGTGGAGGGAATTGCATACAGGCTACCTGCTTTTTTGTAGCTGTGTCCTGTACAAGGACATTTACTGAGGTGTAAGCAGAAGCTGAAATCCAGCCACCTGCTGGATGTGCCTTTTCTAGACTAGTCATGGTGGGATTCCAGGAGACTGCAACTGGTGACCAAAACATCTGCCTTTAAATGGAGCATTCCTTGAAATGGCCTCTGGCAATATTGAATTCTTGAGCTCTTGAACCCTTTGAATACAAGCTTTTTTCTAAGTTTTACAAACCCTATATATACTATAATGATAAACATTTTTTTGTTGATAAAGAATTCAGGTATTAAACAATTAAAATCTCATTTAAATCCACAGAACTGCATTGGTTGCATTCAATTTATCTACATATCCTGGCAAGCTGTCACAGGATAGAAAATGCCTTTGATGAGGTTTCCTCTTCACAGAGTCAGGCTGAGCATTCTTCCATACTTGGCGTTGTTGGTATTTTTGCATTGATTATGTGAAGATTCAATTCAATCTTTCTTTGGGAGTTCAAGTGAAGCCAAACAGTCTACAATTTACAGGGCTATCACAATTTTTCATTAAAAGGGAACATAACTTTTGCCCTTTTCAAATGTAGCACCTACGTCCTGTCTTCCAATATTTCTCAGTGGGCGCTAATAGCTTGGCACTGGAGGCTAATTTCTTGAGTATTTTAAATTGGATGCCAATTAGCCCTCCTTATCTACATCACATTTCAGCAATTTCTTCTCAAGACAAGTCAGTCTTGACTTGTCTGCCACATGGTACATATTATGTGTGTTAAATTGCAGTTACTTAAAAAAAAAAAAAAACTGAAGATTTTAAGGTCTGAAAACGTCTAGCCTACTAGAGAGATCTGTTATGGAGTATGCCATGTAAAAAGAGGGCAACATTTTTACTGCACTTCTTTTTTTTGATATCATTAATAGTGTTTTTCTACCTTTTATTTTCCTTGCAATTTATTATTTTGCTTGGGTTAACCGATTTAGTACTTAGAATGAGATGTTGTGGTTAGTCTTAGATTTATAGAAAACAAAAAGAGTTGTTTGGCAAAGAAAAAGAAAGAGAACGACACTGGTTTGCACAGATGAAGATCATTCTAAAGACTGGGTAGGAAGAAAGGTAAATGCTAATTAGAATTATTGAGCGTCATTATCTTTTCCTATTCATCTTATTTCTCTTTGCCTATGTCTCTCTTTACACCTTGCCAAACATCCCCCACGACTCATTTCTTGGGTTAAAACCAGACAACCAGTCACTGCAAGAGTCCTTCCGAATGCAAAAGCACTCCTTCTCGTGGGTCATCTTCATTTGCCTTTAGTTTTCCCCCTATATCCATTTCCATTACATTCTCTTTATGTCTATTGGCTAAGAGATGCAGTTCTTTCCCAAATACAGTCTAACTGCAACACAGTTAACTGGAAACAGAAAGGAGAAGCTGACTATGCTGAAAGTATTCCGCATTCATTCTGAATCCTTTAAACCCCAGGCACATATGTTTACATTTATAACAATATGGGTTTATAAGAAAAGGATGAGAAGAAAGTTCTGCCCTTTCTTCCCAGCAAGATGGCATCACACTGGACGATGTACAAATGGACAATGGCAGGACCATATATACAAACAGAACTCTGATTCACAACCTACAGCAATCTACTCAGGAAATGAACCCCTTGTCTACAGTAAAGTGCCCAGGAAGCCACCTGCTATAAGTCATGGTGGCCCATTTGAAACTCCAGAGTTGATACAACAATTATTTTAAGCTGGAGACATGTGAGAATCAACAGGCAAAAAGAAGCCTTTTTGGAGCTTCCATTAATCTGACTAAAAGTAGCAACTTCTGGGAAAAGAGACTGCTTGACTGGGACAGTAAGAGGTGGAATCCCTGGGAAAGTGAGGAGAGCAAAGAGGAGGGTGTTAAAATTGTCAGCAAAGCAGACAAAACGCCCTGTGCCATTGAAGCAGTAATACAAAGGAAAGCAAAATCTCAGCAACCACAACCCCAGCCAATGGGGCAGTTCTCAGCTCAGGAAACACATATTATGAGAGAATGTACTCCCACTGAGTTTACGCATATTGCTGCTAATTTCCAGAAAAAGACCAGGGAAAGTATCCAGGCATGATTAGTGTGGTTGGGAGATTGGGGGCGAGGGCATTTCTCTGACTGGGTAGGGCATTCAAGGAACTGACCTCCTTAGAGATTAGAATATTCTGATAGAAGGCTCTCCTCAGGCACTTGGGACCCTGGAAATCTATAGATGAGGTACAACAAATTTAGTCCCTAGGGGATTTGATAGATCAGCGGTTTGGGGCACAGAGTCATTGATGGAAGAAATGGTTTTTTATTTTTGCAGTCATTATTGTTCTTATTTTGACAATCATTATCTTGATCTGTTTTCTTTTTTTTTTTAATTAAGTTAAATTAAATTTATTTTTTAGAGAGAGGGGGGAAGGAGGGAGAAAGAGGGAGAGATGTGTGAGAGAAACATCCATCAGTTGCCTCTTGCATGCCCCCAACTGGAGATCTGGCCCACAACCTAGGCAGGTGCCCTAATTGGGAATCAAACCCGTGAACTTTCAGTTTGTAGGCTATTGCTCAATTCACTGAGCCATACCAGCCAGGGTAATCTGTGTTTTCTTTTGCATATGCCCATCCTGTTGCTGTGGTATCTGCCTCCAGTGTAGCCAGATAGCTGCCAAATGAGCCACCTCCATGCTAGTGAAACCCCTTGCTGACCTTGCTGGCACACTGCAGAACAGGTAGTTCTGTGAGATTATAAGAGCATGGTCTTGAGGGGTAGAGTGTTGGAGAAAGCCATGCAGGGGAATTGACATCTAGTTGACCTGTCAGCTCTATTCAGGAAACCGGAGGCTCCCCATCCCCTCTCTTGTCCTTAGAATGTTGGAGCCATTTTCAAGGATGCAGCCTTGAGAGAGCAAGGAGTTGAGACTGTCTGGACAGAATGTGGAACTGAACCCAGGTAAAGCCTCTCCATAAACTTCTAAGATTCTGGTGGGTTGTGTGGTGATGTATTCATCTTGCTGTGCCCTAGATAAGCCTTTCTTGCCCTCTGTGTATGGGGGCCAGTTTTAGATTTCACCCAGGAAGTTTGCCAACCAACATTCCCTTGCTATAGCAAGGTCTGAAGGAATAGCTTTTGCTTTTCTTATTTGGTTGATCTTGGTCTATTTCCACAAACATGTGTTGCATTCATACTATTTGGAAGACTCTTTGGGATAACTTGCAAAGTAAAATAAAAAATGATAAATATTATTTGCTATGATACTTCCTATATATTTTATATTACTTTAAGTTCTCTACTGAGGTTTTGAAATTCTCTCTGATGCAGGTAGTACAAAAATCTTATTTGAAGCCAGTCAGTTCTGAAGATGACAAAAAATCAATATGAGATAGCTGCAAATAAACCTTGAAAAACCTCAAACAGCCTAAGTCGGAATTTTAATAAAAGTATTTACACAATGATTTTAGTTGTACAGGAGATAAGAAAATTGAAGTATAAAAAGCCTGGGACTATAAAAACAAAGTATCTTATCTAAAAGACATGTTTTTTTGTTAAAGCTAAAAGGTCTTCAGAAATTTCCTAAATTTGAAGCAACCTTTGTCAATAGTCCTTCCCATACACACACCACCCCCTAACCCCACCACCAGAAAGGAATGGAGTAAGTGCTGCAGGCTAGCTGGAGCATTAAAATGTCATTAGATTCTAGGTAGATTAATGTTTATGCTAATACTTTACACAGTGAGATTGGGAACTGGGCCTTCTCCTCTGCTACTCAAAAGTGGGCTGTGCAGGTGGACTTGGACTGTGGATCAGGAGTGGGGAATAGCAGTTGGGATAGGGCAGAGATATTATATTTGATTTTATAATAAAGTTCTTAGTTCAGTGGTTGAAACCCAAGGCATAATTTAGAAGTAACTGGTAACATTTCTCTCTGGGAATGCTGTAAAAGAAATCAATCATTTGATAAACTGATAATTTTTATAGGGGACCACAAATGATCTTTTGAGTTTCTTCCAGTTTGAAGGATTCCGATTTGCTTTCATTCCTGATGCCTAGTCATATCATCTTTTTCTATTAGTAGTTCTATAATGTTTAAAACAAACATTTAAATATAAGTAAACATATTCAAAAGTGCTGGGGGGGGCGGGGGAGACACAGGCTGTGAAAGAGTCTACAAAGAGAAGAAAGTGTAGAGCAAAGCTTGTATTCACTCTCCAAGAAAGGAGAGGGGCGTGGTGTGGGGAGATACACCCGATTTGATGGGTGGGAGCTTTGAGCTTTTATTGAATTATAATTGGATTATAAAAGGGTGGGAGGATTGCTTTTGTGTGGCCCTTGGGCTGATGGGGCATTGTAACAGGAGGCTGCAGTTTGTTCCAATGTTATCTTCTGCCTGTGGCTGTAGGGAGGGGTGAGTTCTGTTCTTGCTTTCCAGTAATTTCCAGTCCTGGGGAGATAAGCTCAGGAGAATAAAATGGCAGTCTTGTTTAACAAGGTCATAGGCCTGCTCTGCAAAGGGTGTCATGATAGCAAATGGTGCTGACTTTATCCTTTCAAAAAGCGTTATTAATACAAGCTAATTTTTCTCTCTCCCAGAATAGTTGCTTACAAAAAGCAAATCAACATGCAGAGTATAAAGATGAAGGGCTTTGAAGCCAGGCAGACTTGGATTTGACTGTCTACTCCACTTGAATATAATGATTAGTACTAATAGGTTTTTGGGTTTGTTAGCCTTGCATTTGTGTTTGACAAACTTTAGAGCCTCTCTATACCCCATTTCCATCATCTTTTAAAATGATATAAAAATGTTTATCTCCCAAAGAGTTTGGTGAAAATTTACTCTAAAGGACACAGAATTGATCAAAGCAAACAGTAGAAGAGAAATCTAGTTTCTTTATATCTCTCAACCCCAATCTTTTGTTTTTACAAATGCTGGACTGATTTTTGTGGGAGTCCAGAACAAGTCACCCCAAGATGTGCCTCTGTGGTATGCATATTACTTTGAGTTAAAGGCAACTTTAGCCACAGGCTCAGGAGAGATCTGGCCCTCAACTCTAAATACCTAGAAGAAATTGTACTAGAAGCCTTGCCCATAAGAGGTTATCAGAGATTACCTTTTTGACCCACCCACAAGGCAGGGCAAGTTTATATTACTAACTAAACATCTGTTCTTATCCTGCAATGACCCTTTGAAGCCCCAAGTCACCTTATCTTATCTCTAGCTCAGAATGTCTTATATACCTAGATCCCCCTTTCTATCTCTGAACCTCTCCTGCATGTGGTGTCTCTGACTCTCTTGTATGCAGGGTTCCCATACATATGTATGTATTAAATTTGGTTGTTTTCTCTCTCTCCCTCTCTTTTTTTTTTATAGTTATTTAATATGTTCATCACAGGGGTTCAACCAGAGACTTAACTTAAAAAACAGATACAAAACAAACATGACACTACAACTGTAGATACAGAGTCATATATAGAAATCAAGGCAAGACAGCACAAGGAGAGAGGCCGGGCAGCCCGGGTCAGGGTTCTTGGCTGGAGACCTGCTTTGCGTAGGTTTCCTGCACGCACTTCTGAAAGGCAATGGGGTCTTTCCAGAGCTCGGCAGCATGTGTGTTCAAGGGGCTATCGATGTCGGGTTCTCCTAGCAGGCTCTGGATGGAGAGCAGGATGGTCCTGACGTCATACAGGGCAGACCACTTGTCCTTCAGGATGTCCAGGCAGATGTTACCCTGGGTGTCCACATTGGGGTGGTAGCAGGGCGTGAGGAATTTCACCGTGGGCGCGTTGTATGGGTAGCCACTGGGGAACTCAAGGGACAGCTTGTATCTCAGGTCTTCGTATACTGTGCCAGCTGCTCCATGGGTGGTTCCTATCCACTTGAAAAGGTTGTCGGATTCAGGGAAGGCAGAAATTCCTTTGTCGCCAGATCATGAGCGTCATCAGCTCCTGCTGTAATCTCTTGCCCACGGGTCCCGGGCAGCGCCCCCGCTGGGCTCGCCTCCTTTAGGAGCGGTGGCGAAGCCGGCGGCAGCTGGGTCGCGGTTCTGGGAAGCTATCCGGGCAGCGCTTCCAAGGACACAGGAACTCGGAGAACACGACTGTAACTGCCTGGCTGTTTTCTCTTAATAAGCTCCCTAGACCAACCAGGAGAACCTTGAGGGTGGAGAAAAGTTTGTTCCTCCACACTTTCAAACCATATCTGGTGAGTTCAAGTTCCGAATATCAGTTGTCTCCATTATATTATAATTAGGGCCTAATGACCCTTTATGCTTTGGGAAACTCACACTTGGTGTGGTTTGGCTTTTTGTATTTTTATTGCAATTTTCTTGTCCTTTCTACTGACCAGCAAAATTGAGAAGAGATGGCAGCACCTGGTTATATGTCTTATATCCCTAACTAACCCACTGGTCAAAATATAAGCGTGTTCATAATGGGTTATTCTGAGAAATAAGGCAACATTGCTTTTTGTTCTAGGATCCCCACCCCTCCACATATCCACTGAGAGACACTTCCTGTCACGGCTATGGAACTTAGTAGGCCATGAGTTTCCAGCTTTCTTCCGTGATGAAGCTAATTAAGCAAGAGCAATAGAGAAAGCAGTCTCCCCCACCTCCCGAAGTTACCTCTTAATTAAAACCATTCCCATTTTGTGAATAACTGAATTAAACCTGTTGATAACCGTGAGTGCCTGCTTGTAAAGACATGGGAATTAGCATCTTAAGCACTGGTCCATTTCCTTGGTGTTAATGTATAGCTACTTATCTGCTTTATCACAACATGAAGTTCCGTACAGTCCATCTAGCACAGGCACTATCTGTGAAGGGTTTCAGCTTGAATCATGACTCCCTGAGGCTCAATTCTTTTGGTATTTGATTAAATGTGCATAGTACAGACAGAAGCTTTGTTTGGGGCTTCAAAAAGAGCCAATCTTTTGGCATCGTTAAAATATACAGAACAAAGGGAGGGGGAGGTGCGTCTGGGTCAGCAAGGTGAAGGGATTAAACAAAAACAAAAAACTCGTAGACACAGACAACAGTTTGATGATTACCACAGGGAGAGGGAGGTGGGAGGAGGTAGAAGAGGGTAAAAGGGGGGATAAATGGTGATGGAAGGAGACGACTTGGGGTGGTGAACACATGATACAATATACAGATGATGTGTTATAGAATTGTACACCTAAAGCCTATATCATTTTATTAACCAATGTCACCCCAATAAATTCAATAAAAATGTAAAAATAAAATGTCCAGAATATTTGAATAAATTCAGCTGCACTGCAATTTGCTCATGTAAGGTATTCTATGCACCCTAAGTAACAACAACAGCTTGGAGAGACTGTAATGGTCCCTCTTTAATTTTGTTTCTGACACCTGGCAATATTTAGAACTATAAATAGAGTAGCAGGGAGAGAGAAAGAAAAGCGGAAGAGGTTTCCTGTTGCTGTCTCAACACATAGAATAAGAAGGTCTTTAAAGAAAGAAACAAAACATCACATCTGGAAAAAAAAATAGGGGCCCGTTCTACTGAGGCACAAGCTACCACAGGGTCTAGTAGTGTATTGTAGTTTAAATATCTTGATTTTTGATAGGATTTGTGGGACTCCCGATAATTATGGTGAAGTTGCAGGAAACTGCTTAATCTTTTCAGGATTAAAACCCAGTTGTAAAGCTGTAGGACTCATGGATATAAAACTAGAGGGAAGAAGGAATTTTTTCTGTTAGGTTTTCCATTCCAATGATCCATTATTAGAGAAGGCAGAGGGGACTGGCAAAGAGGGGGGTGGTAAAGGAAGAAGGGAGATACAGGGTCTTGATTGGGTCCTGGGAAAGGATCTAATTATATTGTCAGCAAAGTAACCTATAGCCAGAGATCATTCTAGAAACTGTTCAGTAAATACACTGTTATGCTTATGACCAGGCAGACAAAAATGGAATCTCTGCCTGTGTATCAGGCTGCTTTCTTAGCTATCCCTCTTTGAGAAATCTAGGATTCTATGCAGGCAGAAAATATCACTTTTTAGTAGTCTAGCAATCTTTTAGCAGATGTAAAGGTGTAAAGAGCATAAAATGAGAAGGTTAAGCAGACTGGGTTCCAAGTTCAGCCCCATTTCCACTAGCCTCATGATCTCAGATGTATTACTTGGGTTTCCCAAGCCTTGGTTTCCAAAGTCAGCCACTTCCAGATACACTGTGATAATTAAATGAAATGATCCCTGGCAAAAGCCTTGTGGAATGCCGATACTTAATCAGAGTTGCTTCTTCTCCACTGGAATGCAAAAAGGCACTTGTTTATTTGCCAGACAAATGGACCTAAGTATAATTTTTTTGTTTCATTATTTTAACATTGCTGTTATGCTAGTAGGAAAAAAAAATTACAGTACTATGTTCTTTACCTCAGGGGAAGGCTCTTATTATCTCAAATTTAAGAGAAAGTTTAACTATACACAGGTCTGAAACAGTATCTATAGCCAGGTTTCTAATCCTTATTTTTTACCAAAGGATTCTAAGAGATTTGAGAATACTATCCAGCTATTTTAATGGTGTTTTCAAGAGTGTGAATTAACTTATACTACATGCAGCCCCTTCTTTTCATGCTAGAATTGAAAAATCGAACATGTTTTTCCCTGGGGATTATAGGATTACTTTTCATAACCTATTATAAGACCTAAGAAACTCATAAATGTTAAATAATGATGTCTAATGTGATTTTTTTTAAAGTATATTTTAATGATTATGCTATCACAGTTTTCCCAATTTTTTCCCCTTTGCCCACCTCTGCCCGGTACCTCCCTTTCCTTCAGCAACCCCTCCTCCCTCCATTAGTTCATGTTCAAGGGTCATGCATATAAGTTCTTTGGCTTCTCCATTTCCTATACTATTCTTAACTTCTCCCTGTCTATTTTGTACCAACCAATTCTGCTTCTTAATCCCTGAACCATTTCCCCATTTCTCCCTCTTCTCCCTCATAGCCGATAACTCTCCAAATGATCCCCATACCTATGATTCTGTTCCTATTGTGGTTTGCTTAGTTGGATTTTGTTTTTATTTTTTAGATTCAGTTGTTGATAGTTGTGAGTGTGTTGTCATTTTAGTGTTCATAGTTTTGATCTTGTTTTTCTTAGGTAAGTCCCTTTGACATTTCCTATAATAATGGCTTGGTGATGATGAACTCTAGCTTTTCCTTGTCTAGAAAGCACTTCATCTGCCCTTCCATTCCAAATGATAGCTTTGCTGGATAGAGTAATCTTGGTTGTAGGTCCTTGCTTTTCATCACTTTCAATACTTTTTGCAAGTCCTTTCTTGCCAGCAAAGTTTCTTTTGAGAAATCAACTGACAATCTTATAAGAACTCCTTTGTAGGTAACTGTCTTCTTTGCTCTTGCTGTTTTCAAGATACTCTCTTTATCTTTTTAAACTTTGGCATTTTAATATGTGTCTTGGTGTGGTCTTCTTTGAGTCTAGCTTGTTTCGGACTCTCTGTGCTTCCTGGACTTGTATGTCTATTCCCTTCACCAAATTAGGGAGGTTTTCCTTCATTATTTTTCCAACTAAGTTTTCAATTTCTTGCTTTTCATCTTCTTCTGGCGCCACTATGACTCAGATATTGGCATGTTTAAATTTGTCCCAGAGGTTCCTAAGCCACTCCTTATTTTATTTTTTCAGTTATTGTTTCTTCATTCTGTACTGGTTCACTGTTTATTTCTTCTTTATGTTCCAAATTGTTGATTTAAACCCTGGTTTCCTCCCTTTCACAATTGGTTTCATTTGGTTTTTTTCTTTATTTTATTTAGTATAGCCTTCACTTCTTCCCTTATGCATTTGCCTTAATCATGTCTGTCAAGTTGGTGAGCATCATTATCACCAGTGTTTTGAGCTCTGTGCCTGTTAGGTTGGCTATCTCCTCCTCACTTATTTCTCCCACTGAAACCTTGATGTACTTTCTCTTTTGGGCCGTACTTCTCTGTCACCTCATCTTGACAAGCTCCTGTGTTTGTTTGCCTCTGTGTTTTAGGTAGAGCTGTCATACCTGCTACATTGCGAGGGGAGGAGTCTTAGGTATTCATCCATTTCACTGCCCTGTGACGCTGTATGTGGGGGAGGGGCTTGAGAGAGAACAATGCCACTTGCTCAGCACTTGTCTCTTTTCCAGGCACTTCTCCTGCTTCCTGTGTGGGACTCGTGCCTCTCTTACTGTTGCCCTGGTTAGGGTTCCCAGAGTGGGTGGGTGTGTGGATGTTCTAGGACTGTGGGGGCCCTTTAAACAAAAGGACTCTGCTGAGAGACTGGCAATTTCTTCCACTGTCCCAACCCCCACTTGTTTTCACAGTCACAAGCAATGAGTCTTTATTTTCCTGGCACTGGATCCCTGAGCCATGAAGTCTGGCCTGGGACTGGGATCATAACCCACATGTCCCTCCTTGCTTTTATAATGTGTGACTTCTCTTTCCAATGGCCAGCCACAGGCATTGCCTTGCTGCCAACACTGCTGCTGCCTCCACAACTGCTACATTGCATCCTTTCTACCCCAGCTCTACCCCTACTTCCTGTCTGGATGAGTATTGCTTTGTTATATCTTTGTTTGTTGGCCTTCCATGCAGTTCAATTTTCTGGTAGTTCTGGTTGTGTTTTGTTTTGAGGCAGATGTGATCCTTCTTATGGTTGTGGAAGGAGAATAAACCTGTCTACTTATGCCTCCATCTTGGCTGGAAATTCCTTTTTCGTGTTGTTAACAAAAACATATTAAACTGTGAATTCCCAACTTTCTCTCTTGTAGTCATTTATTCTTATAATTTAGTCCAGTAGGAAAAAAAAAAAAAAGAAAGGTTCACAGCATCTTATATTTTCAAGTTGTCAAACAAAACCAAATTGACCCATCATATCCTTGTTAAACAAATCTATACCATTTCCTCTGCATGTCGTCCAACCTGAACAGTATTGCTGAATAGCAAGTTGAGGTCCCACTGCTGCTACCCTCTGGACAAAATTCTGGAGCCAAAGGTTTGGTGACAAAAGGAGTCTTTATTCAAAAGCAATCACTTACACCTATCAAGTCACCACTTTCATTACTTAAAGTGTCAATTAAGGCTAAATTCTAACACCTGGTTTCTCCTATCATTTCCCCTAGTTTTTGGTTATTTATTTTATTCCTATAGGATTATTTTATAAACTAAAACAACATAAGATATAAAAGTTACATAATTTTGGAAGAATGGCAGGCTTCTGCCTCAGAGGTAATCCCCTCCTAAACACCCAAACATTAAACCTGCGACCCTCTGCCAGGCCAGTCTGATCCTAGACTGTGCCTGGGGTTCTTTCCCATACAAAATACCTTCCATTGGGAAATGCAGACAGCTGTGGCACCATTATCTAGGCATCCTCAAGGAAGAAAGAGAGCCCAAGAGCCAGAGCCAGCCCGTGGCCTGAAAGCCCTTCTTTTATTTCAGATCTTCTCACCTATAATTCCATATGCTCTGGATGCATTCAGCTTCTCAGCCAATCCTGTCCCAGATTGCTTCCCATTGCCTCAGCAAACTCCTCCTATGGCCCTGCCTACTTCTCCTCAGTGGTCTTAATCAGATTTCTCTGTATCAATAGGACTCCTCCTTCTATTGACCTAGCTTTCATCTATTAACCTCTGACAGAAGCCTCCACACTGGTTTGAAGTTCGGTTGCCTAAAATTAAATCTTTTCTTGTTTTTCAGTAGGAGAATATAGATTTTGTGTGTTACAGTGCTTAGCAAGTAGAGTAACAGTGCAGCCATATCAAAACCAAAGGAAGTGATTTTCCTACTGATACTTAACAGAAGCAAAGTAAAGTTTATAACCATATGTTATAAATTTTAAGTCACGTATTTTCACATTTTAACATTTGAAAAATGTTGACAGTATTACGTATGTTCCCCATTTCTTCCCTTCTTTGCTCACCTCCACCAAGCCACCACCCCCAGTCCCATGGCCTTCATCACACTATTGTCTGTGTCCATGGGCTATGCATATATGTTCTTTGTCTTTCTACCTTCTTTTATCCAGCCCCCCCTCACCCTGTCCAATGTACCCATGCCTGTGTTCTGTTTTGTTTGTCAGTTTATTTTGTTTGAAACGTGAATGTGAATTACAATCTAGGGCAGCAGTCCCCAACCTTTTTGGCAGCAGGGACTAGTTTTGTGGAAGATGATTTTTCCACAGCAGGTGGGAGAGGGAATAGGAGGTGGAGTTCAGGTGGTAATGCTTGTTTCCTGCTGTGCAGCCAGTTTCCACAGACCATGCCAGCCCGTGGCTGGGGGTTGGGGACCCTTGATCTAGAGTATCTTATAATAACTGTCAAAACTGGGAAGGGGTGGGGGTGATGCAGGGAGGCAGACATGACCTTGTTACCATTGCTGGAACATGAGAGTCCTAGTTGTTTATTTCTTGGTGGCATGACTCTAAAACTGCAACTTTATAAAGTTTCAATCAACAAAACATTTCAGGAACATTTCAGAAAGACTCTAAGTCAGTCCTACAGGTGGTTTGAAAACCACACATTTATACTTTATGATAAGATTGGAAAAGCCTTCAAGAGATCATAGTGGGCTATTCATTTGCTATGATGGCAAAATATGTGGAAAAATATGGGCATCAATGAAACTGAGTTGAAAAGCGATTCAGATGTCAGCCTCTGAATGTGAAATATTAGAAATACCTTGACTGATTTATTTTACTTACATTTTTCTTTCTATACATGTAAGCACAAGAATGATATATAATAGAAATTTATGTCTAAATAAATCCAAGAAAGGTCTTTCAATAGTGAGAAAATAAAAATTCTAAGTGATAGAAAAACATTTTGTCATTTCTTAGTGGGTGATTACTTTCCTTTGTTTTTCTTATTGGTGGACAATGGTGAGCTATATTATTGATGGAACCTTAGACCTAATGTGAAACAGTATTCTTCTTCTTGGGAGTATGTGTGTTAGTCTGTGGATTATTTTCTTGAAGAGACTTAAAAACCCCAAGCATGGGTGAGTGTGGCTCAGTTGGTTGGGAGTCATCCTGCAAACTGAAATGAAAGGTCACTGGTCAATCTCCTGTCAGGGCACATGCCTGGGTTGTACATTCAGTCCCCTTTCAGGGCACAAAAGTTTGAGAAGCAACTGATCAATGTTTCTCACGTTGATGTTTCTCTCTTTTCCTTCCTTCCCTTGCTCTAAAAATCTTAAAAGAAGAGAGATTTAAAAACTCAAAATTTCACATTCAGTTAGTTTAATATGCATATATGCTAATTACCATAAGCTATTAAAATATAAATGTTATATATAACATTGACTTTATGCATGGCACAAAATTTTATCACTTTTGATAGGTATAATGAGAAGGTATTAATAAAGTTATCTCTAGATTACTCTTTTCATCACCTGCTAGATCATTACAGGTTGTCTTTATAGTGGGGGATACATCATGGAAAAAAATATGAAAATTTTCAATTTAAGTGGGTTATAGGTTATATAAAACAATTTCTGCTTGAACAGAAGTTTTACTGAATATGTAAAACCTATAGCGAATATTTGACAACATTCATTCATTCAAAAATATTTATTGTCCTCTATTCATGGTACTTTTGGGGACACAGCAGTAAAGACTTGTCACTGAGGAGCTTAGATTCTAACAGGATAGATGACAAATAAGGTAAACAAGTACTTTTTTTCTTTTTTTTCCAGCTTTATTGAGATATCATTGGCATACAACATTGTAAGTTTAAGGTATACAACTTGATGACTTGGTGCATGTATATATCAGGAGATGATTATCACAATAAGGTTAATTAACATATCCATCACCAAACATAGTTATAATTTTGTGTGTGGTGAGAATTTTTAAGATTTAGTCTGTCAACAGACTTTAAATATACAATACAGTATTGTTAACTATAGTTATGATGCTGTATATTAATTAGATCCCCAAAAGTTATTCATTTCTATCTGGAAGTTCGTGTCTTTTGACCAACACCTCACCATTTCCTTTACCCCTAATCTCTGGCAACCACTATTCTACTTGTAATTCTATGAGTTTGACTTTCTTTTTTCAAGGTCCCACATATAAGTGAAATCATACAGTATTTGTCTTTTTCTGTCTAACTTAATTCACTCACCAAAATACTCTTAAGTTCCATCCATATTGTCCCAACTGGCAGGATGTCCTTTTTATGGTTGAATAATATTCCACTTGTGTGTGTGTGTGTGTGTGTGTGTGTGACATTTTATAGCTAAAATACACACACACACATATACATATACATGCACAAAAGGTCTGTCTAGAAAATGTTCAGCCATTGTTAATATAACAAGTATGGTTTGTGTGATATTGATGGAACCTGGCAGCCAAGGAGAGTGGTTGAAATGTGCATACATGAACAATGACAATTTCACTATAATAGTCAAGAGGGTGGTAGATGGCACTGAGTGGCCATGTGTACTGTGTGGCCACCTCATTCAAAATGATAGAGGGAGTAGAACAATGAATCTGCATCAAATTTTGCATTAAGTTTCAACATTCCTCCCTTTGTGGAAACTACTCAGACAATTCAGAAGGCTTTCAGGGATGATACAATGAGTACAATGCAAATAAATATGTGGCACAAACTTTTCAAAGATGGTTGAGAATCTGTTGAAAGAGATCCACATTCTGGAAGGCCTGCAACAAGCAGAACCCCTGAGAACATTGAGTACGTGTAGGGGCTGCAATCCACAAAGATCAGCAACTGACAGTGTGAGAAGTAGGAGCTGATTTGGGGATTCCAAAAATTACTGTGCCCAAGATTTTGATGCAGGGTCGTGGCAGGAAACGTGTTGTGGCAAAATTTGTTCTGTGGCTTCTGCTACCAGAGCAGAAGGAACATTGTGCTGCAGTTGTTAATGACTTGATTTCAAACTGCTACCAATGAACCAGATTTCCTCAAGAAGGTTATAACTTTGAAGGGGACTGAGGCATCATTGTCTTATATACAATGTTTTTTTGTATCTTGTATCTTCCTCAATAAATGTCTCTATTATTCATATTACATGGCTGGACACATTCTGGACATTCATTCATCTGTTGCTTGACACTTAGGTTTTTCCCATGTCTTGGCTAGTGTGACTAATGCTGCAATAAACATTGGGGTGCAGATACAGATATCTTTTTAAGATTAAACAAGTAAATTTTATTGTATGATAACTAATAAGCACAAAGGGAAAGTATTAAGAGGGAAAGACGTTACAAAGTTTGGGGAAGAGTTCAAAATTATAGATGAAGTGGCCAGGGAAGTCCTTTCTGAGAAAGCGCCTTAAGAGCAGAGCCCTGAAGAAAGTGAGGAATCTATCCATGTGGATATATGAGAGAAGTACATCTAAGCAGAAAAATAAACAACAGGCACAAAAAACCAGAAGCGGAAATGTGCCTGGTGTTTTCTAGGAGTGAGAAGAGGCCAGAGGAGTTAGCATCTGGTGAACAAATCCAAACACGTCCGACTTGGTCAGGGAAGTAAATGAGCAGAGCAGCTCATGTGGGTATTGTAGTTCAGAAAAATACCTTGGCCCTTCCCTGTGAGTGAGATGGGTGGAAATGCATCATGGTCTGACTAGTATTTTATGTGGAGGTCCTGGCTCTTGGGTTGAGAATGGACTGGAAGTGATAGATAGGGGTTTGTATAATCCAGGTGAGAGCTATAATGACTTTAACTCAGATAGTTGTAAGAATGTATTGAAAATCCAATTTCTGGGTATATTTTGAAGTGCACTATCATGATTTACTGAACTGGATGTAGGGTGAGAAAAACATGAATTCAATGATTAAGATTTCTGGCTGGAGCAACTGAAGAAGAGCTGGCATTTATAAAGGATAACAGTGGGAATATTGTACAAGGAGTAGAATCAGGGGGAAAGGGTGAGGTAATTCTGGATGTTAAATTTGAAGTGAACATCTGTAGAGGAGTATCAGATAGGGAGCTGGATACACAAATGTGGAATTAAGACAGATATTAATGTGAAAGTCATTAGCATATAGGTGGGACTGAGTGACATCACCAAGGGAGTGTCAACTTGGTGTCCTGAAAGCCAGGTCAGAAAGTGTTTCATAGAGAGAGGCCTGAGAATTGAGGATTGAGGATTGACTGCTGACCTGGGCCATGTGAATATCACTGGAGGCCTGAGAACAGTTCAGTGTGGGGTTGTCCTGACTGTAGTGGGATACAGAAAGACTGTGAGAGGATGAATAGAATAAAGGGAGTATAGACAATGATTTCTAGAAATTTTCCCATAAAAAAAGGAAAGGAAAAAAGGAGAGATAGAAGACCATAGATAAAGCACAAGTAGTTTTGTTTTTTATACAATAGAAATACAAATTGAGTGTTGAAGGAATTACCCAGTAGAAAGAAGGAAGAAAAAAAATCAAGAGGAGAGATTTGCCAAAGCTCATACTGGTTCTAGTGGGAAAGTGGAGAAATTGGCTTTAGCAAAGAACTGCTAAAAATGCATTTTTCAGACATTCCAATTATGTTGTATGCCATTTTATACTTCTCTTGCCTGAGTCTTTTCTCTATTTCATTTTGATAGTGTGGATGAAAGAACATCTAGCCTGTAGAAAAGTCTTTAAGGAGTTTATATGAGCCAGATTTTGAGGACATGCCCAGAAGCAAAATATCAATGGATTGAGAAAATGCTCCATATAATGACAATTTTGCTGCTTATTTTATACATTAGAATCAAAGGGGAAGAAATAAGGAGACAATTAACTGAAGTTTTTTGGTGGTAGTTTAAGAAGAAAATGAAGTAAGGAGAAATCTCTAGAACTGTATAGTAAGCAAATTGGATAAACACATATACTTCTTTTGCATTGGTAGGTACAGGACAGTTAGTAATTAACATTTATAGCACATTGAGATGGTATGTGGAGAACAAGATAACAATGAGGGGGTACTGTGGTCTCATGCTCTGGTTGTGACTCTGAGGGATCCAGAAAAGAAAATTACTCTGACATTTCAAAGGTAAGTTATTCTAGATGCGTAAGAACAGTGGACAGGGCTCACTTAAGGTAAAGATTTACCTTTGCTATAGTTCTTGGACATGAATACACACTATGATCTATCCAGTTATGAATTTATCATTAGACATCCTATGTGGTTACTTTAGGTCAACGAGCTTGTCAGGCCTGCCAGCTACCCTGCCCCCCCCCCTCTTGTCAAGTTTATTATATAGCCCTTTTTTCATTTGTAATAAGATTTTATCATTTCGTCTTTTTAGTGAAGTGTTTCTTCTCTATCTCAGCTCATGAATCCATAGAGATCTTTCCCTTCTCTGAATTAATTGCTCTTGTAATCTGTCCCATTAAATTGATTATTAGTCATGTTTTTATGTGCAGCTGTCTTCCCCATTAAATTGTAAGTTCCTTGATAGTAGCGATCATGTCCTGCCTATGCTAAGTGCCCATTAAAATCTAGCTGATTCTGTCTCTACCACTTTCACTGAAACTGATTTCCTCCTTTGTAACTCCCTCAAAAGTAGAGCCTATTATTAGCCTCCATGTAAAAAAGTTCTTCATGCACAACAAAAGTATTATTAACATTTCCTCTTGGTCTCATGTCTTTCACTTAAAAAAAAAAATCTTTATTGTATTTTTTTTCCATTACCATTTAGTCCCCTTATACCCCTCTTTCACTTTTTAATACTATTTTCATTTCTAATTTTTGTTTTTGTTTTCTTTCCTTTGACACCTTTCCATATATGTTCATTTCTTTTCTTTCTCCTCTATGCTTTTCTTTTATTCTCTTTTTCTTCTTTGAGTTTAATTAGGGAAGCTGAGATGTGTGCAGATGGTAGGAATGTAGAATAGATTGAGTGGTAGCTGCCTTTTACCACCCTGAGAGAAAAAAGAGACAATTGACTAAACTGTGATGTGTATGTGATTATGTGAGTATGTGTTTGTGTGTGTATACACATTCCCAATAAAAGAAGCTTCAAATGAAAAGGTACAGAGATAAAATTATAAAGTTTTATCTTATCCACAGCTAAATATTTATACCTTAGAATAGTGTCTAGCCCTCACATGTTTATTAAGTAGATATATCAATGAATTAATTACTTACATGAGGATCAGTAACTTCCACTATTTTTATTTTCATGTAAACATCAGGCCCATCTTTAGCTTGTCATTCAGTTAGACGATCACTACCCTAAATTCTCAAGCCATAAAAATAATAGCTTATAATAGCTAATATTAACTGAACAAACATCTAAGGCAGCGCTGCCACCTTGTAGCTGTGTGACTTGCGATAGGTCACTGATCCTCTCAGTGCCTGCTTTCTCATCTGCAAAATTGCACTGGTAATACCTACTTTAAAAGGCCACTGTGAGGATTAAGTGAATTAATATAAAAATTTATAGTAATGAGGTAGGATAGTAAGAAGCTAGAAAAACTCCTTGGCAAGTGAAATGGGGACACTGGCTGAGCAATTTATAGCCAGATAATAAATCAAAAGGTCTTATTTTCCCTAACTGAGGACTTAAGAGCAAATGGTTTACACATCCCAGACCCTGCAGGAGCAGACCCATTTTGGCCTTGGTCCCACTTTGGTAACATTTTTTTGAAGTTGAAACTGACCAAAGAATGACTCTGATCCTCTGTGCTCATTTTGATTAATCAGCATATTAAAAGACACACCTGGAAAGCTGATGAATATCCTACTGAAATCCTCCTCTGAGACCTTCCCTAAAATTCCCTCCTTTAGAAAATAGACAAAAACTCTTAGACAAAGGACTCAGTGTGCACTCTCCCTGGAGCATGCCTGCACCTTTCCCCCCTCTTTCCTCAGGCATGTATCTTTGCTTTTTTTCTCCTAAGCTCTGAAGGTCCCCATGGGACTTGCAACCAGGGGAGCAGTGGGCAGTGAGCAGTGGGAGCTTGTCTTGGGCTAACCCCCTGCACTTGTCCAGGGGTCCTCCTTTTACCTCTGTAACTTGTTTCCTGAGTCCACACAGCCCAGCTGGCTCACTTCTTCTGCCTCTGTGATTTTCTTTCTCAAGGGCCAAGGTAGACTCGGTTAGATTCTTCCTCACATTTCCAAAGGGCCTAGGCAGCTCCACCTAGGCTCACTTTTGTTGCTATGATCCTTCTTCTATCCTAAGTCCTTCCTTTGTTTCACTGTCCTCAGCTTTACTGAGTGTACTCTCAAAATCACCTGGACTGGTATTGTGAAATGTTTCCTGTATGAAATCAAGAATCCACACATTCCAGACCGTGCTGGAGGCAGACCTGCCTTGGTCATGGTCCCTTTCTAGTAACAGTAACTCTAAATTTAAATCTTAATGCGGATCTTTTTAGATGAGGTAACTGAGGTTTAGAAAGGTTTAAGAGCTTCCCCACAACTAAACAGTTAAAAATTGGAGTTCATCTTCACTGCATGGTCCACTACTGTGGTCACAGGCAAGGCCCAGACAAGGAATAAAATGTTCTCTGTGAAGGCTTCCCCATTACACAGAAAAGTTAGGTGGGTCATTGAGGACCCAGAAGCAATAGAAGTGAAGTGTTGTTGAGGAAATGATTGTAGAAAGCAAATCCGAGGAGAGAGGAAGTAATGTGAAATTAAAAGTCACTGGAGTTGAGGAGGTGATCATTGAAAAAAAGGCTAATAAATGTTCCTACACTCAGGGCATAACCTGTTCTTAGTTCCCAAGTTTGACCTTAGATGCTTTGTTTTTAAAAGCCTAGAAAACTGGGGAAGCGGGGATTCAGAATGAGCCACCCCAAAATGTGCTTCTGTGGTATATGGATTGTTTTCAGCTAAAGGCAATTTTAGCCTCACGTTCAAGAGAAACTTCTGCCTTGCCTTTCATCTACCTATAAGAACTTGAATTAAGGGCCTTGCCCATAATAATCACTGAGAATCTCTTTTTGACCCAACAAACTTTTATTTACTAAATACCTGCTTTTCTTAATCCTGCAATGACTTGTTGAAGCCCCCATGGTGCATTATTGCATTCCTAGCTCAGAATGTCATCCCCCTTTCTATCTCTGAGCCTCTTCTGCATGTGGGGTCTCTGACTTTCATGTATGTGGGCTTCCTATTATGTGGGCTTCATATATATATATATATATATATATGAATTAAATTTGCTTATTTTTTCTTGTTAATTTGGTGTCTATTTGATTATTAGATCATCCAGAAGAATCTTGATGGTAGAGGAAATTTGTTACTTCCCACAAGGCCATATTCAGATTAGAATGTCAAAACTATTTCCAGACTCCTCATGAAGTTATTATTGAGTTGGACATTACAGTAGTAAACAAAGCAGAATGATTGGGTTTGTTAGTAATTCCCATTTCCAGGGATTTATTGCTGTCATTTCTTTTGCAAACGACTACATTTTTTTTTTTTATTATTCTCTCTGAAAGTAGCAGGGTCATAAACTTGAAATTAATGAGGCACTAATTTACTTTATTTAAGCTGTTCTTTGGACAATACTTTGGTGATCTTCTGGAACTCTTCAGGTGTTTCTATTATGTCCATTTTCCTCTTTCTTCCTTCACCATGGTCCTGAAGAAATAATTCTAGAAAATAAAAACAAAAGCAAAAAAGAGGACAAGCTGTGAAACGGAAAAGAATGCATTTTTAAAAACTACAAAAGCCTGGGAGAAAGCAGGAATAAGTGTTGGGAAGATTGTGCCATGTGTAGACCATCCGTTTCAGTCATAAGGGGATGTGAACTCCTCTGCTGGAATGAAGGTACCACAAAATGGAATTATTGAAAGGGTGTGCCTTCCTTATTTCTTACTTGCACTTTCCACCTTTGGGTAGAATGTGACCTAAGGGGACATTATCAGAGCAGAGAAAGTTGGGAGATTGGTTGAGACTATTCTATTGTACAGTGTAATATAGTGACTGTATGGGAAACTTCCAAGCCTTTTTTCTCAGTAAGAATTTGTACCTGGTGCAGTACTTGAAATAGTTACTGTTTCCTCTTCTGGGCTGTTACCAGTATAATCTTCTCATGATCACCATAGCAGGAGGGTGAGGCAAGGTCATTGCGAGGTCATTGCGAAGGTGGACGTGGGCTCTGGATTTATCCTTGGAGTGTTTGGGCTGCAGCTGGTCCTCTGATTCCACCTAGAGGTAAGACCTGGATGTGGCCACTGATGGTCTTGCTACCGCCCTCTTGCTACAAGTTGCCAGGCTCCAAAGTTTTCTAAGCAACACAAAAGAGTCCAGAGTATGCTTTATACAATAAATACATAACCTTCTAAAAATCTTTTTTGTGTTTTTGTGTCATATCATATATACAATACAGTGTACAAGTGTCCAATCAATTTTTACATATACAAACACTAACTATAATCAAGATACAATAATAGAATATTTTTAGCAACTCACAAGGTTACACGAAGTTTGTTTCCAGTAAATACCATTATCCAAAGGTAACTAATATTTATTTTTTAATTCTAATATAGATAATGTATTGTTTCCTGGTGTGGGTGATTATGAGTGAAGTTACTTTAAACATGCTTGTGCATGTTTCAGTTATCTTCTGTTTCTTTTTGCTTTAGTTTTTAACTAACCGATAATCTTTCTAAAGTGGTGTTATCATTACCACCCTGTTTTTTTTAAAGGCATATGGCAAAGGCATATGGCATAAGCAGAATGCTGTTCAGCCCATGCATGTGAGGAAATGACCCAAGGCTGGAGAAAGAATCCCCTGAAATGATTGGTAAGAGTAGAACATAATGCTCACAGGGCCAGAAAAATGCCTGCTTGGAAAAGCTCATAACTCCTGGGGCACTGCAGACACTACTCAGAAGGACCTTGCCTCAGTAGTGGGGAGTAATTAACTCTAAACTAAACCCAGCTCTGGTCATTACTAATAAACCTTAAAAGCAAGGCTAAAAAGAACTTAACCATTTCCAGGTCACTTAAAGGTACCCCCAAACAAAGCTCAGGAATATTTATGGAAATTTGAAACTATCCAGGACCCATCAAAGCAAAATTCAAAATTCCATCAGGCACACAACAACAACAGCAGCAACAACAACAAAAGGGCAGGAAAAAAATCAGTTGATCCATATTAAGGACTAATACATATGAGGTCTTTCCAGAAGGTCTCCAGCCATGTAGTATGAAGAATAGAGACATTTGTTGAAGAAGATACAAGATACAAGAAACATTGTACATTGGACAATGACACCTCAGTCCCCTTTAAAGTAGGCACCTTGGGACCTCACACAGTTCTCCCAATCATCATCAGCTGCCCTGTCAAATTTTCCTGGATCTCATTGATGGTCCGATATCTCTTCCCTTTCAAAGGTGATTTTAGTTTTGGAAAAAGCAGAAGTCACAGGGCACCAAATCTGAGTCGTAGAGGGGCTGAGTCACCTGGGTGACTTGATGTTTTGCTAAAAAGCTGCATGAGATGTGATGCATGAGCGGGTGTGTTGTGATGCAGCTGCCAGTCACCAGTTGCCCATAGCTGCGGCCTTCTGAATCATCCAAATACTTTCTGCAGAAGAATATTCAACCTTAACACAAAATCTGATGCAGATTCATTGTTCTACTCATGCAATCATTTTGCTTTGTTTTGTTTTAAACTATGTTTTATTGATTACGCTATTACAGGTGTTCCAATTTTTTCCCTTTTGCCTCACTCCACCCAGCACCCCCACTCCTTCAGGCCATCCCCACACCATTGTTCATGTCCATGGGTCATGTGTATATGTTCTTTGGCTACTCCATGGCCTATTGTGTACTTTACATACCCATGACTATTCTCTGTCTACTAATTTGTACTATTTAATTCCTTCACTTCTTCACGCATTCCCCCAAACCCACCCTCCCCTCTGGCAAGCATGAAAACATTCTCTGTATCTATGCTTCTGTTTCTATTCTGCTTGTTTGCTTAGTTGTTTTGATTTGATTATTGATAGATATGTATTTATTGCCATTTTATTGTTCATAGTTTTGATTTTTTCTTAAATAATTCCCTTTAGCATTTCATATAATAATAGTTTGGTGACGGTGAATTCCTTTAGTTTTTTCTTTCCTGGGAAGCTCTTTACTGCCATGTGATTCAAAATATAGTTTTATTGGATAGAGTAATCTAGGTTTTAGGTTCTCACTTTTTGTCACTTCAGATACTTCTTGCCAGTCCCTTCCTATTGGAAAAGTTTCTTTGAGAAATCAGCTGACAGTCTTATGGGAACTCCCATTCAGGTAACTCTCTGCTTTTCTGTTGCTGCTTTTAAGATTCTCTCTTTATCTTTAACCTTTGACCTTTTAATTATGAAGTGTCTTGGTGTGGGTCTCTTTGCATACATCTTGTTTGGGATTCTTTGTTTCCTGAACTTGTATGTGTATTTTATTCACCAAAATAAGGAAGTTTTCTTTCATTATTTTTTCAGATAGATTTCCAATTTCTTTCTCCTTCTCTTATCCTTCTGGTACTCCTATAATACAGATGCTGAAATGCTGAAGTTGTCCCAGAAGCTGCTTACTCTATTCTCATTTTTTTTTTTTGGATTTTTTTTTCTTCTTGTTGTTCTGATTGGTTGTTTTTCACGTATTTATGTTCAAAATCATTGATTTTATTCTTAGCTTCATTCACTTTAGTGTGGTTTCCCTGTAAATTATTCCTTATTTTTATTAGTGTATCCTTCATTTCCTGATTTTTTTTTTGTTTGTTTGTTTGTTTTTGCTGTTGAGGTCCTCATTAAGTTCCTTGGGCACCCTTATAATTATTATTTTGAACTCTGCATCAGTTAGATTGCTTATCTCCAATTTTTTTTAGTTCTTTTTCTGGAGTTTTGATCTGTTCTTTCATTTGGGCCATGTTGCTTTGTTTCTTCATTTTTACAGCCTCCCTGTGTTTGTTTCTATGTATTAGGTAGAGCTGCTATGACTCCTTGTCTTGTAAGTGTGGCATAATGTTGTAGGTATTCTGTAGAGTCCAGTGGCACAGCATTTTCTGTCAACCATGCTGGGTACTTAAGGTGCGACCTCTGTGTGGCTTGTGGAGGGTGGGATCAGAAAAGGAACAATGGCCTCTGTCAGCAGTTCTGCCTTGGAGAAAATATCCCCTAGCTCTCTCCCTGATGCCACACACTTCAGTTCCTCCCTGTATGTTCTTTGTGCCTTTTAAGCTGCTGCCCCGGGTTTAGAGCTCAGAGTGGTTGAGTCTGAGAAAGTTGTACATGGGCCCTTTAGAGGAAATGCTTGGAAATCTAGAAGTTTCTTTCAGTGACTCAATCTCCACTGGCTTTTACAGCCAGAAGTTATGGGGAATTATCTTCCTGGCACTGGAACCCTCGGTTGGCAGGCCTGGTGTGGGGCTGGGACCCTTTGCTCCCAAGTTATCCCTCTTGATTTTCATGCACCACATGTGGGTGTGGGACCAGTCCATTCCATGTCTCTACCCTTTCTACAATTCTAGGTGGATGTGGTTTGTTCTTTAATTCTGTAGTTTAGCACTTCCATTCAGCTCAATTTCTGATGGTTCTGAGTGATATTTGTTCTATAATGTTCTATAATTTAGTCATAATTTGATGTGGTTGTGCAAGTAGGCAAGGCATGTTTACTTATGCCACCATCTTGGAGAAGCTCCATAGATCATGGTCAGCCCCATCTTGTGTAGAAAGCATCTAATGACCTTTTTTTTTCCCCCAATAAATACTGTAAATGAATATTTTCTCCCTTATGATTTTCTTAACATTTTTTCTCTACCCTACTTTAGTGTAAGAATACAGTATTAATACACGCAACATACTAAATATAATATATGTTCATTGACTTTGTTATTGATAAAGCTTCCTGTAAACAGTAGGTTATTAGTAAAGTTTTGGGGGAGTAGAAAGTAATACATCCCTCTAAACCCAACATTGTTCAGGGTCAATTGTATTTCCAAACTTACTTAGTCTGATTTTCTTTTCCTTTGTATTGCTAACCTAAGGTCGAAGGTCATTGTCACCAGTTCAACACCAACAGGAGTCCTCAATTTGGGGTGTTGTAAGGGGAAGGAGACTTTATTCAGTGCAAACAGCTCAATTATATACAGCTTGTCTTTGGAATAACACAGCTGTGATATAGGCTATTTATCATACAGCACAATTGTGAGATGGCCCAGGTAAGGCAGCCATGGTCTTATGACTCAGTTGGATGAGAAAGCTCTACTCCAGTGTTACAGCTAAGCAGATGTTGAAGCTCCAGCTAATGAAATACAGTCTTCAATGGAAACTGACACTGTGCTCCATGGAGACAGGGAAGGCAAGTGAGGACTCTAAATTCTCACAGTTGGATTGGTTCAAATAGCATCATACCTATTGGTTAAAATGGAACTGCTCCGATTGATTGGTAAAGATGCAAATAAGGCACTAGCTGTGCAGCTCTGATTGGACAAAAACATCTCAGTCATATTACTCAAATTTAGATCCTAAGAGCTCTTTTATAAGGGTTGTTGACTCAGATAGCAGAAGAACAGAGAAGGATTCTTGACAGCCCAGTCTGTGCCTTTTCACTGAAAAAAAGCATGCCTTAGGGACCTCTGCAAATGATGGACTCTGATTATGAATTTAAGCCCAGATAATCACAAGAAGTCCTTTCTGGTAGGTATATTCTTCTGTGGGTCAATAATAGTTAACAAAAATAACCATCAAGTTCTAGATGTTGTAGTACACCTAGGGACATATATGTAAGATGGTGTATTATATTTTTTTTACTTTAAGCCTTGTTTTGTTTTCCATCCCCAGGTGTATTTTTATTTTGATTTTTTTCAAATATTTCTTTATTTTTAGAGAGAGGGGAAGGGAGGGAGAAAGAACGGGGGAGAAACATCAATGTGAGAGAGAAGTATCAATTGGTTTCCTCTAGTACACGCCCCAATGAGGGATAGAGACCAAACCTACAACCCAGATGTGTACCCTGACTGGGAATCACACGGGTGACATTTTGCCTTCTGGGATGACACCCAACCAACTGAACCAAACTGGTCAGGGCCCAGGTATATTTTTATTTTATTTTTAAAAATTATATTTAATGATTATGCTATTACAGTTGTCCCAAATTTTCCCCTTTGCTTTCCTCAGCTTCCCGCATTCCCTCAGGCAATTCCTACACCTTTGTTTATGCCCATGGGTCATACATGTAAGTTCTTTGACTACTCTATTCCTACCTTTACTTTACATTCCCATTGGGGTCAGGGCCCAGGTATGTTTTTTAATGAACCTCTAATTTTATCATAAAGTAATTCATTTTTGTAATTAGTCATCATGCAATGGTGTTTTCCCTGTTGGGTCACACTTTTTATAATTTAACAAGGGAGTTCTAACTAAATAAACTTCAGTCAGCTTATTTTTTAATTTAGGAAAATGCAGATTTTATCTAATTGATGAACCAATCTCTATTAGGTACCCTCATGAAGTGCAGAGTCTAGGGAATAATTTTATGCTAGAGACTTGCTAGTTTGGGTAAAAATGCTTTTATGGGCTCAGAAATAAAATGCAAATTTGCTATGGTAGTTGCAACTTGATAGATATGTTACTAAATTCCAGCACACAGCCAATTCTAAAAGTGAATTGTCAACTAGGTGCAACATTTTTAAACATTGCCTAAGAGAAATATGCAAGCTCACAAATGTCAGGATTTGGCAGATATTGCTCAATAAGATAGTATCAGGCTTTGAAAGACTAGAGTAAAATAGTGGCTGATAACATTGAATGGTACTGGGGCTTCCCAATGGTTGTTAAATCTATGTATATTAATTACAGTTATCTGTATTAACTTAGTAAATGAAAATATTTGGGAAGAAGTGAGATTTATGAGAGACAAAACTTATTGGCTTCTCTAGAGACTGTGATGTGGAGCAATTTATTTAACTGTGTGTACACATGCTGTGTGTTATTTCTCTCATTTATAAAATTCTGGCTACCTTTATATTTTAATGCAGCATGATATGAAACAGAATTGTACAATAGAATTTTCTGTGATAATGGAAATATTCTACATCTTTATTATCCAATATGGTAGCAACTAGACTCATGTGACTTTGAGCACTTGAAATGTGGCTAATGAAAATAAGTAATGTAATTTTAAATTTAATTTAATTTTATAATTTAAATTTGAATAGCTATATATGTGACAAATGACTACTGTATTGGACAGTGCAGTCTAGACACTGACATACCAGCAATACTCCTTTCTAGGCACTAGTGAGAACAGCTGTCAGGTTAACATACACTGTATAGTAGTGGCCACTAAATACTTCTATTGCAGATGTAGAACATAATTTTCTTCTCTCCTACCTCAAGGTAAACAGTGTTTATATCATTTATTTCATTAGTATCACATCTTTTATCAACTCTTTCTTTTACTGTCTTTTCCTCATGATAAAACTTGATAGTCCTTGACTTCTTTGTATTTTTTTCTTTATTTGGCACTCATTTATTGAGCATCTATTATGTGTCAGTCACTGTGCTGGAGTTGCAACAGTGAATAAGGCTGATCAGGCCCCTGCTTTCACTGAGGTTACATTAACACATTATTATGCAACTATTTATTTAAATATAATTGTGAAAATTACTTAGGAGAAAGTAAAACATTATTTTTTTGATTGAGAACTGTTACTGTCCACAGACTATTTCTATCAGGCATGGACCCTGACTACTTTAATAGGGTTCTCCTCAGTTTAAATTATATGTGAATGTGGGGGAAAGAGGAGAGGGTAGGGCAAGGGGAGAGAAAAAGTAATGGCATTATCCTTTTTGTAGTTATCCGTGACCCACTTGAATGTAAGTTCTTTCCAGAGAAAGGTTAGCCTGTCCACTGCCTGATCCCAGCTGTCTACTACCTGTGTCCCCAGAATCTGGGCTAGCATAAAGTGGGCATTATTAAAAAACAAATAAAATAACATTTCTGTATTTTCCTTTTAGATTCTGTGTTTTAGATTTATGGAAAGGTTAATTTTTCTTTTATGCATCTACTTTCAAGTTTCTGTTTGCTTTGTTCACTTTTCCTGTCAACAAATTAAATGCTTCAGGTAGGGCTGCCTTGTCCAAAATGGAATGGTTGGAAATAATTAAGGAATTAACCTTCCATCATGCCATTTTCTTCTTTTATTCACCTTTTGGTCTTATTTTTCCCTTTTAATTTTGAGATAGAAAATGAGCAAGGGGAAAAAATGTTTTTAAGCAGAGGGCTCATCAACAGGGTTTTGAGGTACACAACTCCAGTTCTTTTCCCTCTAATTTCTTCTCTTTCCCTTTAAGCCATGAATCCACACTGTCTTTTTCCTTCATGTTTCTTACATTTTAGGAGTATTTTCAAACTCCCAATACCTGCCACCTTGAAGGAAGGTCAACATAAAAGAAAACCAAAGTTGACATTGAGATCATTTGTTGTAAAGTTCATGACCTTGATTCATATCATGCATTTATATTATTTTTAAGACAAGATTTATTTACTTATTTATTTTTAGAGAGAGAGGAAAGGAGGGAGAATGAGAGGGAGAGAGACATTGATGTGTGAGAGAAACAACCATTGGTTGCCTCTTGTCTGTGCCCTAACTGGATATCCAATTGGGGACAAACCAACTGAGCCACACTGGTCAGGGCTCTTACAACATTCTTTAAATCAACTGAACATTTTGAGGAATGCCCCATAGGAATTTTCTTCTATGTTTTTTACTTTGGAGCAATTATTAATGTAGACATTCAAGAGATCTGCACAAATTCTGTATCCGTTCCAATAGGAACATTTTTTATTTTGTTTGGCTGAGCAATTGTTCTGTAGTAGCCAAATATATTCAAAATAATTATACCATAAAAGATAATATTGGTTTTATTTAAAAATCAAATTTAAAACTGAATTCACATTTTCAAAAACTTCACTCCAGAAGCTCTGCATATTTGGTAAGTGCAGGTTGGGGATGGGGTGATTCATTCAGGAGATTGATCTCCATACTGTGTAACTGCTATTGAATTGTTCCTAGGATTAGGAGGCTTTCAGGCATGTGAGAAAGCCACTTGCTTTCTTTCCTACTGTTTTTTTGGTAACAAATCATTACATATTTAGCAATTAAAAACAACCAAAGTTCTTCACTTACCAGTTCTGGAGGTCAGAAGTCCAAAAATTAACCTTGAGCTAAAATCAAGTCCTCAAGATTGTTGCTTTTGGATGCCCTAGGAAGAATTGGTTGCATTCCTTGGCATGTGGACCCAGGTCACTCCTACCTCTGCTTCTCTTCTCTCTGACTCTGACCCTCCTACCTTCCTCTTATGAGGACCCCTGTGATTACATTGGGCTTACCTGCATAATCCAAGATAATCTTCCACTGTCAAGATGCTTAATCACATCTGAAAAGTCATTTTTACCATGTAAGGCAACATGTTCATAGGTTCCAGGGATTAAAGTACAGACATTTTGGAGGATCAATATTTTGGCCATCACATCAACTCTAACTTAAGAAAAGAAACGGTGCATCTTTCAGAGAATCAATCACATGATGACATTAGGGCTTTTTCTTTTCTAGGCTTTTTATCTCTTTGCATCGGTCTCTTTGTCAAGCAAGATTTTCCCACAGAGTAAAAAAAAAAGTCACTGGCAAATGAACTAAAAATTCAGTCTGTGTCCCATTCTCAAGAGTCCTGAATCAACTACTCTGACTCTAATTGTATTATGAATATAAATATTCATTAAAAATACCATTATTGTTAATGAAGAATTGGCAATAATTTCTTAAAGTAAAAATTTATCAGCGAATATTAAAAATTTCCCTATTCTCTTTTAAAAATAATTTTTCAACAAATAACATTGATAAGCCTTCATCTGCTTCTTGATTCTTTCTTATTCAATAGATACCTCTGCTTCATCTTCCTTTTAGTTTTTCTCCATTCATTTATTTTCTTCAATTTGTAGCAGCAATTAGTTACTTGTCCTGTAAAAATAGCTGCAGATAGAATTTTATTGATTGTATCACACATTTGAAATGTTCTTTTAAAAAATAATTAATTAATTAATTATTTCTCATTCATCTTTTATTTATTTATTGATTGATTGATTTTTTGAGAGGTCCTGCTCCATAATAATTCTCCCTCCTCAGACTTAAGACCCTTTATAATCTTATAAAGGACAATGGGCAAAGGTCTCATGCTCCTCTAGCTGCTTCAAGCTGGACATGGTCATTGTCCTACCCACCCTTGGGTCCAGAAATCCTTAATAAGAGTTTGGGTATGGAGGGGAGGGTGGCCTTCCCACATGGGGAAGGATCTTGCAGACTCCAGGTCAGTTGGCTGTCCCTGGACAATGGCATGCTCAGTTTAACAGGCTGGCACCCTTGTTGTATTCTGGGGGCAACAGATTTGGAAACAGGGTTAAGAGCCATCATTCAATCTATAACCACTAGATGACAAAAGGCAGGGATTAATTTTTCAATGTCCCATATAAGGGGGAAAAAAGCTTCTTTGGAGGAAGGTGTGCAAGGCACGTCACACCTGTCCAAAGCCCTTTTGCCCACTATACTTAGTTTGGGCTGAGGGGAATATTTTAGGTTTCCCCCCTCTCAGATCTCTGGGCCCTTTCTGTCCAAGCCATTAGGATAGAAAAGAGAAGCCAGTTTTAAAGTGAAGCCCACAGACCACCCCATACTTCACCAACCCAGCCACTTAGTTCAGCCAAACCGTTGACTCTCAGGAGGCAGCGATACAGACAGGATTGAGGCCTATACATACAATCACTCAGGTAATGAGATCATAGGCTTATGCCCTATGAAAATAGAACATACATTTGAGTTTACACAACATAACCCACAAACCAGTCTCTAAATCTGTGTGACTATTTTATCGGGAAGACATCGAGTTGCAAGGCATTTGACATTTTTCTTGCCTGTAAATTAAGCATCTTTGATGATGTCACAGATCTAGTTTAACTTTCAAATGAAAACAAATTTTAAGTGAAAAGAAACTTTAAAGACAGATAGCTGCACCAGTTTGTAGTCTACCACTAAGCATTGCGATTTTCCTTGAATCACGATTTTTCTCCTTAAGATTACCCTCCTTCTCATTAAAGGGACTGCATTAAGTCCATTTTTAATTTATCCTGTTCATTTGCATAAACACAAGTTGACATGTTCTTTTATTCCATATATTTTCTCTATATTGTTAGAACTATATTCAGTTTATTTATTTATTTATTTATTTATTTATTTATTTATTTGTCAAGACAAGATTGTGGGAAGTGTTACTTACCAGAGACCTATAAACACAGTAAAAAATATATGTACTTTATCTTGTTACAAGTGGGAAACATTTTAAAAGAAAAATATATAGAAGTATCTAATGATCATTCTATTGAAGGATAAATGCATTTATCTCCAAGCAGACCAGCCTGCACAAGTAGATCCTGGACATATTTCTTATCTTTAATTATTTCTTGTTTATTCTGTATTCCTCCTCTTAATATTGCTCTCTTCTAAAAAAGCTATGCAACAATTAAACATACAAAAGAATACATATATTATATAGTAAATGCTAAAGAAGAATGGTAAAACATGCACTCATATGCTAATCTTCTACCTAAAGAACTAGAAGGTTGACAGAATCTTTTTTTTTGTGTGTGTGTGTGAAAAAGTAGAGGGGTTGTTTATTTAAAGTTTATACAGGTTTAGAATAATGGCAAATTTCAGCTGTTAAGTCCCATTCCCTTTAAAACACCCCAAAACACATAATCCTGACTCCCTTTGCCAAACCAGGTCGGTTTCAGAGTATGCCAGTCAAAGGTACCGTCTTTCAGAAAAGCAGACGTCTGTAGCTCAGCAGGTTGACAGAATCTTTGATGCTCCTATGCATCCCTATCTATCTCATCCTTTTTACTCTTTTAGGGATTTATTATCCCTTTGCTTTTCAAAACTTTACATCAATATGCGTTTCTGAAACATTTTTTAAAAGTCTGTCTATTTACTAAAGCTTTATGTAAATGATATTATAGTATCTGATATAAAATATATAAAATATGCTCCCCTACCCAGGATGTTCTTTAATAGTATGACTATACTCATTCATCTATGTCAGAGTTTCTCAACCTCAGCACTATTGACATTAGGGCTATATGTGTTATGAAGGGCTGCCCTGTGTATAGTGAAGTGTTGAGCAGCATCCCTGGTCTTTAACAGTGCTACTGGTCATGATAATCACAAATGTCTTTAGCTGTTTCCAATTGCCCCATGGAGGACCAAATCTTCCCTAGCTGAAAACCACTGGTCTATGTTACTGTGTATAGCTGAAGTTCATCCAATTCCACTGATATAGATTATTTTATTGCTTGATTATGCTACTTTTGGTTTATCTATTCTTCTGTTGATGAAATTTGCATTTTTCTAAGTTCATGCTATTACAAACTATGCTACCATGAATATATTTGTGCATGGCCCCTGCTACACATGTGCTGTTAATTTCTCCAAGGGTGAATATGTATGAGTAGAAATGCTATCTCATGAATTTGCACATCTTCAATTTCAAAGTTAAAGACAAAATAATTTCTAATTTTCTTCTCTCCCTTTTTACAGAAACTTACAAACACACACGTCCTTTAATATCTTGTTTCTTAAGTATTAAAATATAGGAAAATATGCCCTGGTTAGTGTAGCTCAGTGGATTGAGAGCCAGGCTGCAAACCAAAAGGTCACTTGTCTGATTCCCAGTTAGGGCTCATGCCTAGGTTGTGGGCTGGGTCCTCGGTTAGGCACATATGAGAGGCAACCATCAATGGAGCTCTCATGCATCAATGATTCTCTCCCTCTTTTTCTCACTTCCTTACCCTCTCACTAACAAATAAATAAAAAATAATGATAATGTAGTATGGATGAAGACAGTGGAAAAAACAATGGTAAAGCAAATGTTTCTTTTCTTAGGTTGTAGAAATTAATTAAATGTGTATGATGTTTTTTAACCTCATTATATATAAGCTAATTAATTTTTTAATTTAAATTATATTTTATTGATTATGCTTTTACAGTTGTCCCACTTTCACTCCTTTGCCCAGCCTCCACTCAGCACTGTCCACGCCCTCAGGCAATCCCCACACCATTGTTCATGTCTATGAGTCATGTGTATAAGTTCTTTGGCTACTCCATTTCCTATACTATACTTTACATCCCATGGATGTTCTGTGACTACCTATTTGTACTTCTTAATCCCCTCATCTCTTCAATTCCCCCAAGTCTCCCCCTACCACATTTTGTAACCATCAAAACACTCCATGTCCATGATTCTGTCTCTGTTCTTCCTGTTTTCTTAGTTTGCTTTTCAGATTCAATTGTTGATAGGTATGTATTTTTTGCAATTTTGTTATTCATGGCTTTGATCTTCTTCTTTATCTTAAATAAGAACCTTTAGCATTTTATATAATAATGGTTTGGTGATGATGAACTCCTTTAGTGTTTTCTCATCTGGGAAGCTCTTTATCTGTCCTTCTATTCTAAATGAGATCTTCACTGGGTAGAGGAATCTTGGCTGTAGGTCCTTGCTTTTCATCACTTTGAATACTTCTTACCTGCAAACTTTCTTTTGAGAGATCAGCTGACTGTCTTATAAAAACTTCCCTGTAGGTAACTAACTGCTTTTCTGTTGCTGCTTTTAAGATTCTCTCTTTATCTTTCACCTCTGGCATTTTAATTATGATGTGTCTTGGTGTGGTCCTCTTTGGGTCCAACTTACTTGGGACTCTCTGTGCTCCTGGACTTGCACATCTATTTCCTTCACCTAATTAGGGAAGCTTTCTTTCATTACTTTGTCTAATAAGTTTTCAAGTTCTTACTCTTCCTCTTCTCCTTTTTGTATCCCTATGATTCAGATGTTGGTATGTTTAAGGATGTCCCAGAGGTTCCTAAGCCTCTCCTCGTTTTTCTGAATTCTTTTTTATTCCTGTTGTTCTGATTGAATGCCTTTTTCTTCCTTGTGTTCCAAATGGTTAATGTGATTCTCTGCATCATCCTCTCCATTGTTGGTTCCCTGTTGACGTTTCTTTATTTTGCTTAATTCAGCCTTCATTTCTCTCTGGGTCTTTTTTTATGGCATTGAAGTACCCACTGAGTTTCTGGAGCTTCCTGATAACCAGTGTTTTGAACTGTGCATCTGATAGGTTTCTTATCTCCATTTCATTCAGTTCTCTTTCTGGCGTTTTATTCTGTTCTTTCATTTGGCCATATTTTTTTATCTCCTAATTTTGGCAGCCTCCCTGTGTTTGTTTTTGTGTATTAGTAAGAGCTGATTTGACTCCAAGTCTTAGTATGCCTGTTAAGTTGTATGCTACAGAGCCTTAGATAATCACCGGGATATGGTAACCCATGTCACCACTCTGTTGTACTATGTGCAGGAAGGCTCTAAGAGAGGATAATGCCACTGCCTGGCCTCTGCAGTTTTATTTGGGTGGAAGCTGTCTCTCCATCACACTTCACCTTCTTCCAATATGCCAGTATGTCACTGGTGCCCTTCCAGTTGTTTCCCTGCTGCTGAATCCCAGAGGTGGTGGGTCTGCATGAGTCCTAAGTGTTATGAGCCCTTTAGGAGGACATAATTTTTTCCACCACCCCAACCCCCACTTCTTTTTATAGCTAGAAGTTCTCAGGACTTATCTTTCTGGCACTGGGACCCTATACTGGGTGGTCTGGACTGGAGCAGGGACGCTTTGCTCTCTAGGTGTCCTTCCCATTTTTATCTATCACAAGTGGATGTGGGATTGCTTGTTTCTGTCTCCACACCTCTGTGTGCCATTCTGCATCTCCACATGTCTCGTATCTCCTCCCCTAAGTCTGGATGAATGTGGATTCTATAAAACCTTGGTTGTCAGACTTCTACACAGCTCTACTTTATGATAATTCTGGATGATATTTGTCCTGTAGTGTAGCTGTATTTTTTGCTATGCTTGTGTGCAGAGGCATGGCATGTTTACCTATGCCCCCATCCTGACCAGATTTTGAATATTAGAACTCTTGAAGATGTCCTAGATGCTCCTTACGCTATTCTCGATTTTTTTCAGATTCTTTTTTCTACTTGTTCTGATTGGTTGTTTTTTTTTTTTTTTTTTTATGTTCCATATGGTTGATTTGGTTCTCAGCTTCATTACTCAACTGTTGTTTCCCTGTGAGCTGTTCTTTATGTCCATTAGTGTATCCTTCAATTACACCTGGGTATATATTTTGAAGATTTTACTTATTTTTACAGAGCATGGAAGGGAGAGAGAAAGAGGGAGAAAGAAACACTGACATGTGAGAGGCACATTGATAATTTGCCTCTCACACATTCCCAACTGGGGGTCTGGCCTGTAGCCCAGGCATGTGCCCTGACAGGGAATCGAACAGGCCAACTTTTTTAAAAAAGTATATTTTATTGATTATGTTGTTACAGAAGTTCCATTTTTTCCCCTATTCTCCCCTCCACCCAGTACCCCCCTTCCCTCCACAATCCCATATCCCTTAGTTCATGCCCATGGGTTGTGTATATAAGTTCTTTGGCTTCACCCTTTTCTATATTATTCTTAAACTCCCTCTGTCTATTTTGTACCAACCAATTATGCTTCTTAATCCCTGCACCATTTCCCCATTTGTCCCTCTTCTCCCTCATAGCCAATAACTCTCCAAATGATCCCCATACCTATGATTCTGTTCCTATTGTGATTTGCTTAGTTAGATTTTGTTTTTAAATTTTAGATTCAGTAGTTGATAGTTGTGAGTTTGATGTTATTTTAATGTTCATAGTTTTGATCTTCTTTTTCTTAAATAAGTCCCTTTAACATTTCATATAATAATGGCTCCATGTTGATGAATTCCTTTAGCTTTACTTTGTCTGGGAAGCCCTTTATCTGCCCTTGCATTCTAAATGATAGCTTTGCTGGATAGAGTAATCTTGGTTGTAAATCCTTGCTTTTCATCACCTTAAATACCTTTTGCCAGTCCCTTCTTGCTTGTAAAGTTTCTTTTGAGAAATCAACTAAGAGTCTTATAGGCACCCCTTTGTAGGTAACTCTCTGCTTTTCTCTTGTTGTTTTTAAAATTCTCTCTTTATCTTCAACCTTTGGTATTTTAATGATGATGTGTGTTGGTGTGGTTCTCCTTGGGTCTAGCTTGTTTGGGACTCTCTGTGCTTCTTGGACTTACATCTATTTCCTTCGCCAAATTTAGGAAGTTTTTCTTCATTATTTTTTTACATAATGTTTCAATTTCTTTTAAAATTTTTTATTTATTTATTTATTTGTTTATTTTATTTTTAGAGAGAGGGGAAAGGAGAAAGAGAGGGAGAGAAACACCACTGTGTGGTTGCCTCTCACTCACGCCCCCAATTGGGGACCTGACATGCAACTTAGTAATGTGCCCTGACTGGGAATCGAACCAATGACATTTGGCTCACAGGCTGTTGCTCAATCCACTGAGCCACAGCAGCCAGGGCTTAATTTTTCAATTTCTTGGTCTTCCTCTTCTCCTTCTGACACCCCTTATGATTTGGATGTTAGCACATTTAAAGTTGTCCCAGAGGTTCCTAAGCCTCTCCTTGTTTTTTTTTCTTTCAATTCTTGTTTCCTCCTTCTGTACTGGTTGACTGCTTTTTTCTTCCTTATGTTCCAAATCATTGATTTGAACCCCAGTTTCCTTTCCTTCACCGTTGGTTTTGTGTGGATTTTCCTTTGTTTTATTTAGCTTAGCCTTCACTTCTTCCCTTATGAATTTGCCATACTTACGCATATCTGTTAAGCCTGTGAGCATCTTTATCACCAGTGTTTTGAACTCTGCATCTGTTAGCTGGCTCTCTCCTCGTCTGTTAGGTTGTCTATCTCCTTTTCACTTAATTCTCCCACTGGAACCTTGATCTGTTTCCTCTTTTGGGACTTATTTCTCTGTTTCCTCATCTTGACAGGCTCCTGTGTTTGTTTGCCTCTGTGTCTTGGATAGAGATGTCGCACCAGTTACATTGTAAGGGGTGGAGCCTTAGGTATTGGTCAGTACAGGGTGACCCGTTTTACCATGTTGTGGCACTGTACGTAGGGGAGGGGTCTGATAGGGTACAATGCCACTTGGTCAGCACTTGCTCCTTTTCCTGGCACTTTTCCCACTTCCCATATGTGACTGGCGCCTCTCTAGCTGTCGCCATGGCCATTGTTCCCAAAATGGGTGGGTCTGCAAATGTTTTAGGACTGTGTGGACCCTTTTAAACAAGCAGACTTTGCTAAGAGACCAGTGTTTTTCTCCTCTGCCCCAATCCTTTCTGGTTTTCACAGTCAGAAGCAATAAGGCTTTATTGTCCCTGGTGCTGGTACTGTGAGCTGTGCAGTCTGGTCTGGTACTGGGAGTGCTGCCGAGGTGTCCCTCCTGACTTTTTAAAGTGTGTGATTGTGCTTTCTGCTGCACTGCTACTTCTGCCGCCACCATACCACATCCTCTCTGCCCTGGTTTTGCCCCTCCTACCTGTCTGGATTAGTATTTCTTCCTTATATCTTTGTTGGACCTCCATGCAACTCAGTTTTGTGGAACTTCTGATTGTCTCTAGTTTTGAGGTAGTTGTATTCCTTCTTAGTTGTGGAGGGAGATGCAGCATGTCTGTCTATGCCTCCATCTTAGCCAGGAGTCTCTGAACTGGCCAACTTTTGATTCACAGTTGGCACTAAGTCCACTGATCCACACCAGCCGAGGCTGCCTGGATCTTTTTTTATGCTCTTCAGGTCCTCACTATGTTCTTTGAGCATCCTGATAGCCAGAGTTTTGAATTCTGTTTCTGATATATTGCTCATCTCCATTTGTTTATTTATTTTTCTGGAGTTTGATCTGTTCTCTCATTTGGGCAATGTTTCTTTGTCGCCTCATTTTGCAGTCTCCCTTTGTTTCTATTTATTAGGAAGAGGTGCTATGACTCCCTGTCTTGGTAGCATGGCCTAATGTATTAGGTATCCTATACGGTCTAGTAGCACAGCCTCACCTATCACCCAAGCTGGGTACTCAAGGTGTTCCCTCCATGTTAGCTGAGTACACACTCCTCTTGTAATTCTTGATTGCTATTCAATGGGCACATATAGTGTTTTTAAAATTCAAAATCTCACCTCCATTTCCCACAAACTCTGGAATCTTGAGAAAGAATATTAATGATGAAGAAAACAGAGTTGCAAATCTTGGAAATTTTCTCTTTTATCAATAGTACATACTTGGCACAAAGAAAGAAGTGTCTAAGTTAATTAAAATAGCAAGGAAAACTTTAAAGAAATATGGCATTTTATCTGTTTTCAATTCAACACTCACTATGCTCTTACTATGCTTCTGGCACAGTTTTGGAGACTGACCTGCACTCAACAAAGCAATCACATTCTCATGGAACTGACTTTCTAGCAGAGGGTTACAGGCATAAGCAAACAAATAAACATATTTTATGTTTGTTGGTTATAATAAGGCAGGATTAGAGATTACAGAGGTTCATTGAGGGGTCAGAGAACTTTTTGATGAGATGACATTTAAGCAGATCTACCAGTGAAGTAAGGGTAATGCATTATTTGGAGGAAAAGGGTGCTAAGCAAAGGGAACAATAAGTACAAAAGCCTGAGGTAGAAGCCATTTGGCATGTTTGGGTAATAACAGGCTAATGGGTAGTTGAGCTTTAAAGGGTGTGTCAAAAATTTTAAGGTAATATTGGCAGCAGAAATATCATGTAGAGGCACAAGGTATCAAAAAGCAGGAAATAATAAATTTTCCTGTGTGCCTCCTCTAGGATATTTAGAAAGGAGCAAATGGCAAGTGGGTTTTTAGAAGAAGGGATTGGAAGAGTAGATGAAGTACAGAAAGATTTTTTTTTGTTGTAAAAATCTTCAAACTTAAAACAAAATTAGAGGGACTACTATAGTGAACTCCTTTATTTCCATCACCTAGATTCTATAATTATCAAGGATTTGCCACACTTCTTCTATTCACCTTATCCTCTTTCTCCTTCTTAGCTAAGTATTTTAAAGCAAATCACAGACATCGTGCCATTTCTCCTACATAATTTAGAATATATTTCTTTAAAAAAATATTTAAAATTACAGTTACATTTTTATTAGTTTCAGATGTATAGGATAGAGGTTATAGAATATATTTCTAAATATATAGATAACCATAATGTCATTATCACATTAACAAATTTAATAACATTTTCAATAGACAGCCCCTGTTTAAATTTCATAGATGCCTGAAACAATATTTTTTAACTAGCTGATTTACTCAAATAAATATCCAAATCAAGTCTACCTATCGCATTTAGCTGTTATGTCTTTAATCTTTTTTTTCATTATTTGATTTTCTTTCTATTTAGTTTTAAATTAAATTTATTGAGGTTACTTTTGTTAATAAGATCATATAGGTTTCAAGTGTACATTTCTATGATCCTAGATCTGTATGTTGCACTGTGTGCCCACCACCTAAAGTCAAACCATCTTTTCACCATATTTTAGGGCTCCTGCATTTCCACCACCTCACCCCTTTCTCTCTGGCAACCACCACATTGGTTTGTCCATGAGTTTCAGTTTTTATGGCACATATGAGTGAAATAATATGGTTCTTAGTTTTTTCTGACTGACATTTCACTTAGCATAATATTCTCAAGGACCATTCTTGTTGTCACAAATGGCAGTATTTCATCTTTTCTTATGGTTGAGTAGTGTTTCATTGTGTATATATACCACATCTTCTTTATCCAATCTTCTGTTGAAGACACTTCAGTTGTCTCCATGTGTTGGTCACCATAAATAATGCTGCAATGAACATGGGAGTGCATATATCTTTGCCAATACAAATTTTTGAGTATTTTGGGTAGATACCCAGGAGAGGGATTGCTCAATCATATGGTAACTCTATTCTTATTTTTTAGGAACTGCCAGACTGTTTTCCATAGTTCCTATATCAATATACCTTTCCATCAGCTGTGAGTGAGTGTTCCATTTTCTCTTCAACCTTTCCAACACTTTCTGTCACTTGTCTCATTGATAATAGCCATTCTAACAGGTGTGAGGTGGTATTTCATTGTAGTTTTGATTTTCAAATGCCTAATAGCTAGTGAGGTTGAACATCTTTTCATATATCTGTTTGCTGTTTGTATGTCTTCTTGAGAGAGGTGTTTGTTCAGGTAACTTGTCTATTTTTCAATTGGATTGTTTATTTGTTTGGTGTTGAGTTTTATGAGTTCATTATATGTTTTGGATATTAAAACTTTGTTGGAGCTGTTGTTTGCAAATATCATCTCCCATTTGGTCAGTTGCCTCATTGTTTTTAAAATGTGTTTTGCCATTAAACTTGTTTAAGAAACTAGATTTGCTGTCCTGTGAAAGACCCATATTCTGACCTTATCTGATCTGACATTTAAATTATTATTCTACCCCTGGTATTTATTTTAAACTGGAGTTAGAACTAAAGTTTTGATTAGATTTAGGTTCAATATTGCTGGAAAGGAAACTTTACAAGTGGTACTGGAAGCTCCATATATTTTATGTCAGGAAGCATATATTTTCTAGTTGCCCCACTTCAGTGATTCATCATCAAAATTTACACAGTGACAGTCTCTTTCCTTTATATATAAGTTGTCCATCAAACTTTAATTTTTCATCAATTAATTTCAAGTACTTTTCTATCATTTCCACATTTTAAGCTGTAAATATTTTGTGGTGAAGAAGTTTTAGTCATTATTTATAAACTCTTTGGTTATCCAAATTATATGAACAAAGAAAAGCTGGACAATTACTCAATTCTATTTTTCTTATAATTTTACCCTCAGTTGTTCAGTATTCTAATTAATGTCAGTGTTGACCAATCTTCTTTCTCTTGTCTCTCTTGCACAGAACCTTTTCTTCTAGAATTAAGAACTATGTGCTTTTATATATTCATGTACTTTAATCAATGCATTTTTATTGTTTTTATTATACATTATCAATCTTGTTTAATGGTGGTAATAATGAACTGCTCTTGGCATTACAAATAGAGTAGTGTGGATTTAAAGGAAATCAAGGATGATAACCTAGAACTTGGAAGTCCACATACAAAAATGCTAAGGTGGCATCTGTATCACAAATAGAACTATAGTGATAATGTCAGTATAATCAAGGATATGTAAACTCAAAATAATATCCACTTGCTTTTACAGGTGATTTAATGCAGTATAAATGAATATAGCAGAAATGTAACATTGACTCCCCTTTGGGGTTGATTCCAAGGAGGAAATAATGAATAAAGAGTGTAGAGAAAGCTTCAGTGATATGTACTAAAAATAGGAGAAATTGTTCTCTTCACATAGCTGTACCATTCACCTTGGTGTAGAGGAAACTTCATTTCCCAATTAAATGGTTCTCATATAGGCCACATGGGCAATGGAGAATATAGACTTCCAACAGACCTCTCTGCTTCAATCATTGTTCATCTACAATCCATTTTAAAAGAATAATCATAGTGATTAAACATTTCATATATGTATGGATGTGAATATATCTATATATCTATATGTATGAATGTGCATATTTTATTACTAAAAACCTTTTCCAAAGGTTTACTTTGTACCTATAAAAAAAAAATCTACCGGCCAAGATGGAGGCTTAGACGGACGCACTCGGTCTCCCTCTACAACTAGAGAGGAATACAACTACTTCAAAACAAAGGATAACTAGAAATTCCAGAAAATAAAACTACACGGAAGCCCAATGTATGAAGTTATAAACCAGCGGCGCCCTTTGGGCAGGTAGGGGGAGTGAAAGGGGCGGTGCTGTTTGCGGTCGCACCAGGGACAGCGGCGGGGAGAACAATCCCGGCTGCAGTCGAACCCCCAGCAGCTCGCGACCCCAACCCTGGGGAAAGCAGCCACCACATCGCCTTGAACAGTGAGGCCCAGGGGGGCGGGAGGACGGGTCCCGGTCTCCGAGTGGAATAACTGTGTGAATCCATCTTGGACCCCCGCCCCCAAAGAAAGCGCCACAGGGCTGCAAAATAGGTTGCGGACAGGCGCCGGTCACTGGGTTGTGACGACAAAGCACCACGGCGCAGCGAGAAAGTTTGTGGATTGCCGCCAGTCGCTGGGTTGTGATGCGTACACAGGCACTGCCCCCTTTAGCTGGCCCAAGAAAACAAAACACATCTGTCAGAATGAGGCAGACAACTATAGAAATCCTGGTGGTGCAGCTCACCAGGCAACAGATGAGGAATCTGACAGATGAACAAATAAGAAACCTGTCAGAGGCTCAGTTCAGGGCCATTGTTTTCAGGTGGCTTACAGAATTAACAAAAGATCTGGAAAAAGATGAGAAAGAAGCGAAAAACACTGATAACGAAAGGAACAAAACCACATATGAGACAGATGGTGAGGAAAAAAAATCCAGAGTTCATTTCAACAAACCGGAATATGGAGAAGGAACAAGCAGTCAACCAATGCAGCGAGAGGAAAAGGGAAGCAACGATGAGAGGATCAGAAACCTCTGGGACAGCTATAAAAGGCCCAACATAAGATTCATTGGTTTGCCAGAGAGCGAGGAAGATGAACTAGAACTTGAAAAATTGAGTGAAAATATAATAAAGGAGAACTTCCCAGACTTGGGGAAAGAAATAGACTTACAGGTCCAGGAAGCACAGAGAATTCCAAAAAAACTGGACCCAGGGAGAACCACTCCAAGACACATTATAATCAAAATGTCAAAAATTAAAGATAAAGAGAGAATCCTAAAAGCAGCAAGAAAGAAGAAAAGAATCATGTACAAAGGGGTCCCAATTAGACTATCAGCTGACTTCTCAAGGGAGACCCTGCAGGCAAGAAGGGACTGGCAAGAAATATTCAAAGTAATGAAAATCCAAAACCTACAACCACGAATACTCTATCCAGCGAAATTGTCATTCAGAATAGAAGGGCAGAGAAAGTGTTTCCAGGACAAAATAAAACTGAAAGAGTTCATTAGATCCAAACCACTGTTATATGAGATGTTAAAGGGACTGGTTTAGAAAAAGGAGGATCAAGACTATGAAATCTAAAATGAAAACTGCATCACAAGAAACAGCAGAAGCTAGGGAATTGAAACAAAGGCAAACTAAACAGGCAATGAGAGTGGAAAAAGAACTATAGGTACGGGGAACATATTGGGGGGAGGTCAACAGGGAGGGGGAATGGGGAGAGGGAGGGAGATGATATAGGAATTAAGGATCATGGTAGGAAGGAATGGAATAGACAGAGGTTGAGAAGAACTATATGCACAACTGATGGACATGATCTAAAAGGGGGGGACAACTGGAGGGAGGGGGACCACCAGGTGGAGGGGAGCAGAGGGAAGGGAAATTGGGACAAATGTAATATTATCATCAATAAAACACATTAAAAAAATAATAAAAAAAAATCTAAATTCTTTATCATAAACTACAAAGTCCCTGTCTACAACCTTATCTCCCCATTCCTTGACTACTATGTCCCAATCAGCTTAGACACCTTTAATGTCTCATAGATACCCACCTACCTTCTACATTGAGGACATCCATTTGTACAGGCTGTATCTTTTCCCCTAAACTTTCTCTACTTTGTATTTTTAAGGAGTAACTTCTTTTCATCTTTTTAGTCTAAGTTCAACTGATGGCTCATCAGCACAATCTTCCAATACTCTTAATTTGTGTAAGTTCCACTGTTTATTTTCCTGTCACTTTACCCTGTGAGTTTCCCCCACAGAGATTTTTACAATTTGAAAAATTTTATAAAAATTATATTTATATTAGGTATCCTGGCCATTCTTTGTCTTTCACTGATTCGTAAACTCTGAGAGGATGGTATTATGTTCATTTTAGTCACACAATAGCCATTGTTTAGCACAATGCTTTACATACAATAATTATTCAGGAAATGTCTAATTAAGACTTGATTTTTGTGTGACTTGAGAACCACAATGCTCAAGCATAATGTATTATTATTAGGAAAGTGAGAAACCAATTGAAGGATATACAATGTAGTTTAAGGTGCTTTCTCTGGTAAAAAACAAAATAAAGAGTAAGACTGTTTACAGTTAAAATAATACCAAAAGTAGCATTACGATTGAAATATGAGAAAGTGTCTAATATATACAAACCAAACAAATGTATTAAAGATGCTTATAAGGAAATCAAAACTAATGTGGTGAAGGAAATAGATATGCAAGTCCAGGAAGAACAGAGTCCCAAATAAGATGGAAGCAAAGAAGCCCATTCCAAGATGCATCATAATTAAATGTCAAAGGTTAAAAATAAAGAGAGAATCTTAAAAGCAACAGGAGAAAAGCAGTTAGTTACCTACAGGGGAGTTCCCATAAGACTGTCATCTGGTTTCTCAAAAGAAATTCTGCAGGCTAGAGGGATTGGCAAGAAATATTTAAAGTCATGGAAAGCAGGAACCTATATCCAAGATTGCTCTACCCAGCAAAGGTATCATTTGAATTGAAGGGTAGATAAAGCTCTTCCCAGACAAGAAAACACTAAAGGAGTTCGTCATCACCAAACTATTATTACATAAAATGTTAAAAGGACTTATTTAAGAAAAAGAAAATCAAAACTATGAACAATAAAAATGGCAACAACCCATATCTATCAACAATTGAATCTAAAAAACAAACTAAGCAAGTAAGAAGAATAGGGACAGAATCATGGATATGGAGAGCATTTTGATTATTACCAGATGGGAGGGGGATGTTGGGGAATGAGTGAAGAGGTTAGTAGATTAAGAACTACAAATAGGTAGTTACAGAATAGCCATGGAGAGGTAAAGTATAGTATAGAAAATAGAGTTGACAAAGAAATTATACGCATTACCCATGGATATGAACAATGGTGAGGGGATTGCCTGAGGGAATGGGGGGTGCTGGGTGGAGGGGAGCATGGGGGAAAATCAGGAAAACTGTAATAGCATAATTAATAAAATATAATTTAAAAAGAAACATTATACATAAGACGATGATGCCTCAGTCTCTTTTAAAGTAAGCACCTTGGGACCTCATACAGTTTTCCCAATTGCCATCAGCTGGCCCATTGTATTTCCCTGGATCTCATTAATGGTCTTAAATCTTTTCCTTTTCAAAGGTGATTTTAGTTTTGGGAAGAGCCAGAATCACAGGATATCAAATCTGAGTCATCTGGGTGATTTGATGTTTTGCTAAAAAACTGCATGAGATGTGATGCATGAGCAGGTGCTTTGTCATGGTGAATCTTCCAATCAGCAGTTGCCTATAGCTGTGGCCTTCTGAATCATCCAAATAGTTTCTGTGGAGGAATGTTCAAGTTTAATATAAACTTTGATGGAAATTTGTTGCTTTACTTGATCAGTCATTTTGAATGTGACAGCCACACAGTACACATGCTTACTCAGTGGCTCTACTGCCCCCACTGACTAGTGCAGTGAAGTTGTCATTGTTCACACATACGTATTCTAGCCTACTCTCCTTGGCTGCTAGGTTACATTGATGTCATGCAAACCATTTTCTTTATATTAACAATGGCTGAATTTTTCCGGACAGACCTTGTGTATCTTATAGCAATTATTACTATTTAAAAGAGATGGTAACCACTTTATTACAAATGCAATTAGAAAATTGAGAGATTGGAGCTTAAACCATCTTTCATGAATCTCGAGATTTAAGCTAATTCCTAGCATAAAGTTATACACAATGTGGGTGCTTAAACACATTCATGTTCTTGCAGTTGGTAAAAGTTTTTCCAATAAAATTGTAATTAAAAAAATGTGTGAACTTTTAGCTGAATGTGCAAAAATAAATATTAGTCATTTCTTGGATGAGTCTTTTTTAGGGTGTTGAATGGGACTTTGTATGTGTGGAGACTTTATTCAGCCAAAAGTAAAATTGTCTTTGAAGCTCATGTTGAAAATCTTAAGTGCAATATTTATTGCTTTCCAAGGCTTAACATTTATATGTAGATATGCTGTTATGAAACCTTATTTGATAGTCAAATGTTCACTTTATATCTTCTACTCACCCCAAGGACTGTTTTTACTATCAAGACAGACTTTCCATGTGGTTTTGTTTTTATTATTAATGCTGCTAGTGACAATGCAATTTAACAGTGGTAAATAATCATTGTTGTTTATGGTCTAGAATTATAATACTTAAATAATAAATTTGAAGGGTTTTATTCATACTTCAGTATGTATCAAGCTTTAATTTTAAAAATGATAAAGGAAAATCAAATAAAGATGAAACAAAAGGGAACTAAATGGTGAGCTGTTGAACATTTAGGTGATGTAAATTTTTATAAATCTCAAAAGTATGAAAAAAAACAGCCCAGCTCTCCATGGTGGAATAGACAAGGTGTGAACTGTCTCATCCCAGACTGTATATTAATGTTTTTAAATTTTTATGCTTTTTATATAGTGATCAATAGTTATTAATTTATTTGGTATATATCATGCCAATGTTAATTCATGCATATCTAATATGACAATTAGAATTGGGAGGCATTTTCTGATATGATGGACTAATTATACTATAGTATTTATTGAGAGAATATAAGTGTTTTCACATGAGTCCCACTGCAATTTTCTAATTAATATACTCTTACTCTAGTAGAGTGACATTGAAATCTATACTAAATGAAGCAGAAGTTTAAAAATTGGTTAATATTTACATTGGTACTTAAGGTATTCTTCTTGAAAGCAATATATAAAAACAAATTACCCAACAACCAGGTTTCCTTCCTTATAAACTATGCTTCTATTTTTTATTTTGTAGATTAGAAATCTTACACATTGAGCTGGACTTCTGTCAGTGGGATATGGTGGTCTGTTATTAACAATGATTCTCTTGATCATTGTTAACTGAACTTTCTGCTACCTCTTGGGCCCATCTCATCTGCTCCCTCTCTCTTGCTGCTCTTCCACACTTGAATCTCAGTGTTTGAGCTTGAAATTTAAGGTAGATTCTAAGGCTGAGCTCTGGAGAGTTGGGTTATAAGAACTGAGTCCTAAAGAATATAGAACCCTATTTTTTTTGTAATTGTGATATGAACCTTGATAAAATCAATATCTTTTACTGCCTTTGGTATAAGTACTTACTCTATGTGATTTCTGTTCTTAGTGTTTGGGAAAAATTGTTTAAAACTCATGTTTGCATGGCTATGTTTCTAGGCCATATAATGTATTTCTACCTCTACTATAACTAATAAAACATTTTCTTCTTCTTTTTTTACAAAAGGCATTCTGATCACTTGAATAGGCTTTAGGTATATGAGTGCAAAATCAGTTTAAAATCAAGAGTTATCCTCTGAACATTGTAGGCAACTGTCAGACAGTAAGATGGACCTACATTTTAAAATTCAACACCCTTATTACTCAGAATAGACCTATATACTCACAAACTAAGTTTTTAAAAAAACAAAACAATCTCCTTTTTATAACCTGGAAAACATTACTCTTAATTTTTGCCATTCATTTAGAATTAGAGATTACATTTAACGACAAACACTAAATCAGATTGCCCTGAAGGATTCAAGTAAACTGCTCTGAGTAGTGTCCCCTACTCTCCAACCCCAAAATGGACAACCTTACCAGGAAGGAAAAAAGATCAAACTCTAAATTGATTCCCATTTTATCCACTCTGACAGCTTTAACGGAAGCAAAGTAGTTTTCTGATTATTACCTTTAGTCATAATATTTCTCTAATATTTTCCCTCCATATTACTATGACATTGCTGCCCTGCTAGAATAAGATATCATTTCCTTAAAGTAATGGAATTCATAGTAATAGTAGCTATTGTTTATTAAGCAGTTATTAATGTTGGAAATGTTCCTAAGTATTTTCATATGTGATCTCTCCCTTCAACTCTCCCCTCCTCCTCTGGTTTCACAGAAAGTAAATCTAAAAGGTTTATTGCTGGGATGTTCTCTTTTGAAGCATCCTAACAGCCACAAAATTTAATAATATTGGGAGCTGAGGAAAAAGAAAATAGTTGAGCTATCAGCATGAAGCTGCCTGTTAGGCTTATAATCAAAATGCAAATGTCAATATTTAAATACTTTTTGCCACAGCACAGCAAAAGGGAGAGAGACAGCTCAATAATGTACACTGCAGGAAACTGGGGTCACAAATGCCTTTTCAATTTTCTGTAAGTTGTATAAGAGTAAAACATACTCAACTAAATTAGGCTTTTTACTACAACAGGTTTGGTTTTTTATTTAGGAAGGGAAAGAGATCAAATTCCAAATCACTTACCATTTCATCCATTCTGACAGCTTTATCTGAAGCAAAGTAGTTTTCTGATTATTACCTTTAGTCATAATATTTCTCTCATACTTCTCCAGCACATATGACATATTCTTTGCTGTTGTCAAGGTGTCATAGCTCTTTCCTTCCATATTTAGCTTGCTTTGTTCTAAACCAGCTGTATCAAGTAGATATAATTTATGATGTTACTTTTCTAGCACCACAACCTGCCATTTGAGTGGAAACACCTGGTCAATAAAATTTAATTATCTGAAGTGTTTGTTCTTAGACATTGTGAAAATTCAGATTTGCATTTTCTTTAATTTTCCACTGAGTTCTGTGCTCACAAGATAAGTGAGCCTTTCTGGGAACTGAAGTTTATCTAGACAACAGGAGCTCCCTGATTTATAAAAACTGATATAAGAAAAATCTATATGCAAAAAAAAAAAGTTAAACTTTTTATTTCAAAAGTGATTTTTAGTTTACTGAATGGATTTGCCTGTTCTAAAAGTATATCTGCTTATTTTATACATCATGCACTATTTGTCAAAGAAAACAGAGCAGAGAAAATAAAATAATTAGGAATCCACTGCCAATTATAGAGTAATTAAAAATGAGGACATGAGTATTTAAAATCATAGTGGAAATTGACATGAAAACATGATGACCACATCTAATGGCAGAGCAGTCAGCTTGAGAACATGTCACTTTTTCTTTCCATTTTTTAAATTGTTCTATTATAGTTGTCCCATCTTTCCCCCATTGCTCTCCCCTGTCCTGCCCACCTCCCCCCTCTCCCACAGTCAATACCCACCCTGTCATCCATGTCCATGGGTTATTTATATTAGTTCCTTGACTAGACCCTTCTCCTCCTTTCTCCCCTACTCCCCCTTCCCACTCCCCTATGGTCACTGTCAGTCTGTTCCTTGTTTTCATGCCTCTGGTTTTATTTTGCTCATTTGTTTTGTTCATTAGATTCCTGTATTAGGTGAGAACATATGATATTTTTCTTTTGCCACCTGGCTTATTTCACATAATACTCTCTAGTTCCATCCATGTTGTTGCAAAAGGTGGGACTTCCTTCTTTCTTTCTGCTGCATAGAATTCTGTCATGTAAATGTACCAGTTTTTTAATCTGTTCTCTGCTGATGAGCACTTACACTGTTTCCTGCACTTGGCTATTGTAAATAGGTTCTTCTGAATTGGTGTTTCAGAATTCTTTGGGTATAATCCTAGCAGTGGAACTATAGAATCAAAAGGCAGTCCCATCTTTAGTTTTTTGAGGAAATTTCATACTGTTTTCCATAGTGGCTGCACCAGTTTGCATTCTAATCAACAGAGGACTAGGGTTCCCTTTTCCCCACATCCTTGCCAACACTCATTGTTTGTTGATTTGTTAATGATGGCCTTTCTGCCTGGTGTGAGGTAGTATCTCATTGTGGTTTTAATTTGCATCTCTCTCATGGCTAGTAATGTCGAGCATTCTTTCATATGCTTATGGGCCCTCTGTATACTCTCCATGGAGAAGTGTCTGTTCAGGTCCTTTGCCCATTTTTTAAATTGGACTGGCTCTCTTTTTGGTGTTGAGTCATATAATTTCTTTATATCTTTTGGAGATCAAACCCTTGTCCAATGTGTCATTGGCAAATATGTCTTCCCATATGGTTGGTTCCCTTTTCATTTTGATAAGGTTTTCTTTAGCTGTGCAGAAGGTTTTTAATTTGATGTAGTACCATTGTTTATTCTTTCCTTTATATCTCTTGCCCTGGGAGATGTATCAGTAAAAATATTGCTGCATGGGATATCTCAGATTTTCCTGCCTATGTTTTCCTCTAAGACTTTTATGGTGTCATGGCTTACATTTAAGTCTTTGATTCACCTTGAGTTTATTCTGGTGTGTGGTGTAAGTTGGTGGTCTAATTTCATTTTTTTGCATGTCCCTGTCCAGTTCTCCCAACACCGTTTGTTGAAGAGGCTTTTTTCACTGCATTTTATGTTTCTTCCCACTTTGTCAAATATTAATTGACCATAGAGACCTGGAAAGAACATGAGATTCTTTTTTTTTTTTTTTTTTGAGCAGTCATCTGATTTATAAAAAGATGTAACAAATACTAAAATGATGCAAAATATCATTTTCAAAACAACATCAAGAAGTGAGTGTATTTAACCATACTCAGCTCATATGGGTGAATGGAGCAATAATAGCTCATTGTGTAACATGTTTAATAAACTGGCAACAGAGGAAGTTAGTTGAAGGAAAGCAGAGGAACTTTGTCTTTTAAGTATTAGAACCAAGGGGCTCCATAATCATCTGGCATCCACCCAGTGTTGTACCTATGGTTAGAAATGTACATGATGGAAACTCCAGGGATCTTCCTGATTCTTCATTTAAGGTCCTGGTCAACTGTGGCCACAATGTAACACTTGTGCTGAGTTACTCTCTGTACTAAACAGTCATCTGCATAGGTTCCTTTATGTGTGCATGGTAATATGTTCAAATCTCGGATCCTTGGCGATCCCCAGAGCCACTCAATACTTCTGCCCCAATTTCTCAATTTCAGCCATTACACAGTCAGTTATACAAGGGATATACTTGGCATAGAGACAGTTCATCATTGATTGCACTAAGTCCAGTTTAACCTTAATGGAAAAGTTGATAAAGTTGGTATCAACCAGGATGTGGTAAGGTAGGCCCAGCTGTGTGTTATATTGGAAGAATAAGCAGGAAGAGTATTGAGGGACTTCTCTTTCCTTGAGTGCACTAGGATCTTTCTTTTCTTTCTTTTTAGGTTTCAATTGATCCTTTTCATTAAGCCTCTGATCTCTCAGACTAAGCATTCGCTTCATGGTCACATATTTCCTTGTTTTCTTTTGCTTCCCCATGTTCACGCCGCACTCCTGTTTCTCAGAACATGAGATTCTTGATAGTCACTGAATCACCTGCTATCCTGGGCTGGGCTCTGTTCAAAGTCTATAGAAGTTGTGAAGTTTAAATAAAATCTTTGTTCTTAAGGGACTTATAGTCTAGTGAGAATGATCAAATTCATTAATGCTGACTCTCACATGCAGGAGAGTGAATTGGTCTGGAAAAGAGATTCTTGGTTATGTATAAAAATCTTCCAGAAAACAGGTTTTGATTTGTGGTGTAATTACTGAAGGAAAATATCTGCAATCTTACCAAACTAGCTGACAAGTTTAGGTAAGAAAAGTCTATAGTTTGGCATTTTGAAGTTTGATTTTTCTCTTAACTAGCCATGTGACCTGGGGAAGATATTTAATTTATCTGAGCTTAACTTTCCTCATCTTAAAACAAGACAATAATATTTTTTAATATGCTTTATTGATTATGCTGTTACAGTTGTCCCAATTTCTTTTCCCTTTATTCCCCTCTACCCAGTGACATCCCTCCCTCCAGTTGTCCACCCCCCCTTAGTCCATGCCCATTGGTCGTGCATATAGTTCCTCTCAACATCTTTCTATCTACTCCACTCCCTCCTACTATGCTTCTTAATTCCTGTACCATCTCCCTCCCTTTTCCCTCTTTCCCCTTCCTGTTGACCTCCCCCTATAATATTCCCCATACCTATAATTCTTTTTACACTCTCGTTGCCTACTTAGTTTGCCTTTGTTTCAGTTCCGTAGCTTCTGTTGTTGGTTGTTGTAATACAGCTTTCATTTTAATGTTCATAGTTTTGATCCTCTTTCTCTGAAACAAGTCCCTTTAACATTTCATATAATAGTGGTTTGGATCTGGTGAACTTCTTCAGTTTCATTTTGTCCTGGAAGCACTTTCTCTGCCCTTCTATTCTGAATGATGGCTTCGCTTGATAGAGTAATCGTGGTTGTAGGTTTTTGCTTTTCATTACTTTGAATATTTCTTGCCAGTGTTTTGCATAATGTGTCTTGGTGTGGTTCTTCCTGGGTCCAGTTTTTTTGGAACTCTTTGTGCTTCCTGGACCTGTAAGTCTATTTCCTTCCCCAAGTTAGGGAAGTTCTGCTTCATTATTTTTTCACATAATTTTTCAATTTCTAGTTCTTCTTCACCTTCTGGCAACCCTATGATTCAGATATTGACCCGCTTATAGCTGTCTGATAAGTTTCTGAGCCTCTTCTCATTTTCCTCACTTCTGGTTTCCTCTTTCTGCACTGGTTGACTGTTTGTTCCTTCCCTATGTTTCAATTTGTTTATTTGATCCTTGGTTTTCTTGCCCTCACCACTAGTTTTGTATGTGTTTTCATTCATTTCAGCAGGACTAGCCTTCATTCCTTCCCTGTCTTGTTTAAGATCTGCTGTTAGGTCTGTAAGCACTTTTAAAAGCAAAGCTTTGAACTGTGTCTCAGATATATTTTCTATCTGCTGCTTCGTTAGATTAAAATTTTGCTGTCTGGTCAGCTGCATCACTGGGATCTTTATCATGATCTGTGCCATCCTGAACAGTTTTTTTTTTTTTTCCTCCTGAAAAGTAATTTTATTTTTGTTTAACTTTCAATTTGTCAATCACTTCTTTCCTTAAATAGTTTTATCCCATTTGATACTAGGTACCCTCATATTGGAAACTTAGTAAGAACTACTTAGTGATTCTACTTAGAAGTTATAACCATACAACTAAGATATTTTGAATAAAAGCCTATCCATATGTCAGATAAACTTTAGGAACTCATATTATCTCTTCTTTTACAGAAACTCTCTATCCTGATGTAGTGTGACTAAGGGCCAGAAAGCTAACTTCCTTAAATGAGACAAAATTTTAAGTTTCCCAACTACCACTCTAAATAAGAAATCTTTCTTTTGGATACAAAATCAGTTTCCTCAACTGTACAATTAATTGTAATTTAATGGTTTTTACTCTTACTACTTCACTTCAAACGGTGACCTATACATTTGTTTAAGCAATAATAAGTTTCTTTATGGTTTCTTCATAATAAAAAAAAAATCAGATGTGTTAGAGACACTACTAAAAAATATTTTACCTATCAAATATATGGCCTGTGCATTGAAAATTTTCCAATTAATTTTCAAATCTTATAGAACCTCTGTTTTAAAAAATATCATATTTGAAATAATTTGAATGAATGCTTTCACAAAAAATGATGTTTCTGTTACCATAATCATCAGTTTTAACAATTCTCCTAAAAATGCTCTCCATCATTTTTCTTGATTGTAGATGTCAATAATATGGAAATATTTTTGATATAACAGAACATTTAATTTCATCAGTTTCCCTTCAACACACAAGTCATTTGATGATAATTATATTGGCCATTTCCATTGGTTGGCAGGAGGCTCATCCACTAAAGGCTCCCATGGTTTCCATCATATCATTTTTCTCGCCGGACTTAGTTCATTTTCAGCCTGAAGAACCACCTCTTCTATTTGGCCACCCTGAAGTTGGTCTTATAATTTTTTAACATCTGGTTCCGCTTTAACCATATCCAACTTCTCATTTGTAATCTGTTCTGTGTACTTTCTATATGCTGCATTTTTAGGGATTTCCTCAAGAACATCAAGAATTTTTGTGTACAATATTCTTAGCTTCTCTTGCGCACTCTCACATACAGCCAACCCCACAAGGCCAGTAGTCTTCTTTAGCAAGCCTGCCATGACAGCACTGGAAACTGGAATATTCATCCTGAACAGTTTTGTGTTTACCTTTGCTTCCTGGGCAGGGCTGTCACACCTCTTATGCTATAGGGGGCGGAGCCCTGTGCACTTGTCACAGCTGAGCATTTTCTGCGGACGTGGGGGTCCAAGATGAATTCCTGCTGTTCAATCTCCACTGAGAGACCGGGAGCTTCCTCCTCCATCCCTACCCCCACCAGGCCTCACAGTCCAACGCAATGGGGGTCTGCCTTCCCTGGCTTTGGAATCGTCAGCTGATGGGTCCGGTCTTTAGCCTGGGGTGCTCCCCAGGTTCTTCTAGCCTCCCCTTAAATACAGGTATCTGTGCTTACCGCTGTCCTGCTGCCATCACTGCTGCCGCTGCAGACAGCACAACTTGACCTCTCCTCCTCAGCTTCGCCCCTCCTACCTGTCCAGATGAGCACCACTTCTTTATAACTTCATACATTGAACTTCCATTTATTTTCTGGAACTTCTGGTTATTGCTGGTTTTGTGGTAGTTGTATTCTTTCTTAGTTGTAGAGGGAGACGGAGCATGTCAATCTTGACCTGAAGTCTCCTGTGTTTGTTTATTTCCATGTCCCAGGCAGAGCTGTCGATCCTCCTATGTTGTAAGGGGAGGAGCCTTAGGTATTCATCAGTAACGGACAACCTGTTTCACCACGTTGTGGCACTGTATGCAGGGAAGGGGTCTGAGAAGGAACAATGCCACTTCCCCAGCACTTACCCCCTTTCCAGGCACTTCTCCCACTTCCGCACCGGACTGGCGCCCCTCTAGCCACTGCCCTGGCCGTCATTCCCAGAGTGGGTGGGTCTGCGGACATTCCAGTTCCATGGGGGCCCCCCAAACAAATGGACTCCCCTGAGACCAGCAATTTCTGCCTCCATCCCAACCCCCACTGGCCTGCACAGTCAAAAGCAATGAGGCCTGACTCTCCCCGGAGCTGGGACAGTGAGCTGCTCTAGTGAGGATGTGGGAACACTCCCAGGTGTTCCTCCTGACCCACCAAAATGTGTAACTGCACTTTCTGCTGGCCTGCTGCTGTTGCCACTGCTGCCACCACCACGCTCTGTCCTGTATGCCTGGGCTCTGCCCCTCCCACCTGTCCAGACAAGCATTTCTTCCCTACATCCTTGTTTGCTGGACTTCCATGCACTCTGATACCCTGGAACCTCTGGCTGTCTCCAGCCCCAGGCAGTTGTACTCCTTCCTAGCTGCGAAGGGAGACACAGTATGTCAGTCTACGCCTCCATCGTGGCCGGAAGTCAAGACTTAATAATCTTTACCTACTTCATGGCACTGTTGGGGAAAACAAGTGAGATATAGTTGTAAAGTGTCTAGCACAGTTCTCAACACAGATTTTCCAAATGACTTTGAGAATTTGGCCATATTTTCAAACTGCTTGCATGTAGTGTCAAGCCTCCTAGATGCACATCTGTCTGCCTCTGAGTTGCAATATCTGGTCCAGGTTAGTGGGGAATCAGCTTGAAAGGGGAAGTTAGGTAGGCAACTGGGGAGAGGCTCAGAGAAGAGCTTTTGAGAACATGGTTGACACTAATAAAAGCGGCCTGTGGGTTGGGACTGCTCAGCTTAGAGGCACTAAATCTGAAGACTGGAAATGTATAAAACTTAAGGAACAAATGGAAGAAAAAGGATGAAATCAAAGGTCAACATTAAAAAGGAGATATATATACCAAGAGGCAGAGAACTCCTTCAATGAATGGTAATTTTCTTGAGAATAGACATCAATGTTCTGTGATTTAAAAATTGGTTTGTAATAACTTAATGAAGGTACAAATTGGGAAATCCCTGTGTCCTGTGTCCTAGTGGTGGGATTTTCTGCACAGATATGTCCAGACATTGTCATGCCAACAAGATGAGTTAGGAACACAGGTTGTCTGTGACTTTTTCTTGCCCACTGTGCCTATCAGTGCCTCTGTGGACTTAAAGAGTTGATAGCCATTTTGAAATTTAGGTTGTCAATATCTTTAACTCAGTTTTTCCCTTGATGCACTCAGAGAGGACTAGAAAACCAGAGGGTCAGTGGTTAATGCCATGTTAGAAGGACAGGAAAAATAATCCTGGAATGCAATTTTTCTACCTCTGGCTAGAAGGGGTCCATGGGGTACCACAGGAGTGAGAGAACTTAGAGCTTGGATAAAATGCTTCTTCCTTATCACTAGTAACAGAAATATCCAAAAGTAAAATAATTTATGGAATAATTTTTATACTTCTCGGTTTCTGTCAAAAAACAGAAAGTTTTCTTGCTTTAAAAGATCTTTCTACTTTCTGTTTAGGCTTCTGATTAAAATATCCAACTAACAAAGGTAGATCTAAGGTACCAGATGCTCTCCCCTTGGTTGTGACAAGACTTCTTCATTAAAATTGTTTTCAAAATTATTTATTTCTTTTCTATATGCCCGACAACTGTCAGATGGTGACAGCTTTTCATCCATGAATAATTTAATAGTTTATTAGGAGTAATTACTTACATATGAGTAGACACCTGGCCTCCTTTACACAGTATTAACTTTTCTTGAGTATCATCTTTAGAAGTGGATCTGACATTAGAGATTTGGGTAGCTAGAGGTCAAATTTGAATGCATCAAGTCAAGTTTTTTTTCTTAGCCACAGTTCCACAGAATAAGAAAATTGTAGGGATAAGGGACAGAGTGAAAGGAAAGATCACCTATTTCTTCCCTCTACTTTTGTGCTGTCCTTGAGTTGACCCAAATGTAATACATGTTAGTTATACTTGTTCTGCTTAGCTTGGTAGCATGCCATTTTCTGCTTCTGTCCCCCAGCTGCAAATTATATAGCCCAACATTTGTTTAACTGATAACACTGATCATTGCTGCTCTAATGTCATCTAATCAAACATGATCTGATTTTGTGACTCAAATAGCAGATGCTACTATTATCTGATTTCTTTCTAATGAAACACTTGGCTTTTGTCTCTCTTTCTGCTTTGGTTTTCCTAAAATTCTGAGGTTGAATTGCTACTCAAGGGTGAGAGTATCCTGTGACTATATAAACAATTCTCAGAGACTAGAGAGGAAACAAGAACTCTGAACTTTTGGAATTCATAGCCTCGTTTTTTGATTTCTTTTAATAAAATGTGTTTTTGATGATATTTCTTTTCTACTGGAGAAAAACAAAGTTGGACTTTGGAGTTAACTTCAGTTTTGTTTTTTTTTCTAAAGAAAAGCTGAACCTGCCTTAAGTTTCTTGGGTTACATTGAAATTGAACTCTCTTTCCATCCAGTGCTGAGCTATGGGCATCTTTTGGGACAACTGGCACAAATGTAACAAGACTGGGCACAAGAAAAAGACCCATAACAAGAAGTGAACATATGAGCTGGGATGCCTGCTCCCAGCACTAAGATTGGCCACTGCTACATAAAAAAGAACTACTGCACCTTGAGGCTGTACATAGGCAACTTCTCCCATACAAAGCAAACAAAGATTATTTATGTCGTCTACAATGTACCCAACAACAAACTGGCCCACACCAAGACAGTAATAAAGAACAGCATCGTGCTCATTGATAGCGCACCATACCAACAGTGGTACAAGTCCCACTTAAACACTGCCGCTGGGCCACAAGAAGGAGACCAAGCTGCCTCCTGAGGGGGAAGAAATTTTAAGTAAAAAATCATCAAAGAAAATTCAAAAGAAATATGATCAAAGAGAAAAGAATGCCAATATCATCCATCATCTACAGGAGCAGTTCCAACAGGGCAAGCTTCTTGCATGCATCCCTCCAAGACCAGGCCAGTGTGACTAAACAGATGGCTTTGTGTTAGAGGGCAAGGAGCTGGGGTTGTAGCTGAGGGGAATCAAGGTCTGGAAGGGCAAATAATTCCCTCTCGCACCCATCTTAGCTCATGTATAGAGATGTTCTATGTCCAAAAAAAAAAAAAGGAGGGAAAGAAAGCTGATGACTCAGGTGCCTTCACCATTTCTGCATCTTCCATTGAGATACAAAAACAAACAACAAACAGCAGAGCTCTGACACTTAGACAACTCAACAACTCCTCCAGTTTTCAACATAGTACAGTCTAGCTGCAAATAGACTGCAGATGGCAATAGTTTGACTAATCAAGTGTGAGACTCTCCCATAGCTCTCATAGATCTTAAGTATATATGTTGGTGGTGTTTGGTCAGAGGAATAACACAAACAGCATAGCATAAAGGCAATCAGGAAGCAGACAGGCTGTTATTGAGATTCCTCCTCTCATCTCATCTTTTTAGCATTTAGGATTAGTGTGTGTGTGTGTGTGTGTGTGTGTGTGTGTGTCTGAGAGAGAGAGAGAGAGAGAGAGAGAGAGAGAGAGAGAGAGAGAGAGAGATGAGATTGTTTACACTCCACCTTATAATTTAATAATTAGCATCTTCCTCAGTAGTGGAACAGAGAGACTGCTTATTAAGTCTGCAGATGGGGCTCTGCTAGGCAGGCTAACAAGATAGAACATTAATTAATTTTAGAGTGGCACAAAGCAATGGAAAAATAGATGAACCTATCACTAAGTGTGAAAATTAGGTTAGGTCATGAATGCAAAATAAAAGAACATAGTTTTGTAGGGAAAAGTATAGGAAAAGTTAAGTGACAAAGTGGCATAAATTTTCAGAAATAAAAACATTTGGAAAATACTTCAGTGAAAGTTGAAAAGGGGTGCAAGAAAAACCTTTATCCCTTTCAGATATAAGGCTGTAATGAAACTGCTAAAATTATTAAGAATGTCTGAATAATAAAATCTCAACTAAAAACAGATGACCAAATAACATTCTGTGATGATTTGTCAACTAACTCAGGTGATAATTTGCTTTATTTCAATGTAAAAATTGAATTAATTTATTATTTAGACATATATTTTACTTTTATACTGTATGAATCCCTCTAAAACATTTCTCATATTGTAAACAAAGTAATTTTTCCTTGGTTTTAAGGTTTTTATTTTGAAATTATTTTAGATTCAAAAAATTGTTTCAAAAATAAAGTTCTATAAAACCTTTAATTAGTTTTTCAAATCAGAAGATTTTACCACATTTATCATTTCCTTCTTTCCTCCCTTCCTTCCTTCCCTCCTTTCTTCTTCCTTTCTTCTTTCTCTCTCTCTTTTTTTTTTATTTATACATTTTAGGGAGGACAGTTTGAGAGTAAATTGCAAATATGATACACCTTTATCTATAAACATCTCAGTGTGTATTTCTTAAAAATGAGAAATTATTTTATATAACTTCAGTATAATAATAAAAATCAGAAATTAACAATATAATGCTGTTATTAAATCTACAGATTTTATTCAAATTTTTCCAGTTTTTCCACTAATATATTTATAGTACAATAATTTTTTACCTCTGGTTTAGATTTCATTCATAATCACAAATTGCATTTAGTTGTCATGTGAGTAATCTTTTTAAAAACCAAATCTGTTAGTATCACTATTTAGTTAAACATCCTATAATAATTCTGTATTTTTGTTAATATAAAAATAAAATATCCAGGGCTAAGGCTGAAGTTCAGCTAGTATACAGCATAAAAACCATATTAGTTTGTTAATGGCTTTTCTGATTTTCTTAAGTTCAGATTAGCTAGTGCCTGTACCTGATAGTTGTAAAATATTTGCACTATTACTCCTGACAATGTCTCATAATATCCTGCTTTCCTTTCTAGATTCATATTTTGCCATTCTCTCCTAATCTGTGTTTGCTTTACTCACACCTGTCTTCCAACTGTGAAAGGGCTTAGGTTTCATGCTACTTGAGAGCTAACAATGTAGCCTGCCACAGTTTTAGAGATGCTGGCAGAAGATATAAGATTCCTGGGTCAGAGACAAAGGATATCATTGTGCACTGCAAAGTGGACAGATTCATGTTCATGTTGGTTCTTCCTGACTCGCAAATGCTGTGAGAGCAACATGAACACAGGCCCAGGTTGAAGCTGTGCACATAACGGGTCTGTGTCACAGCTTAAGAACCCTGAGCTTGGGGTTGGTGAACTGAGAGGAGTTGGGGCACTAGGTGAAAAACATGAAGGGATTGACAAGTACAGATCGGCAGTTACAAAATAGTCATGAGGATGTAAAGTCGTCGTCGTTTGTCGGCAGCCGTCCGTCTCGAGAGACGATGGTGTAGCTTCTTAAGAGTCTATCTGCACGGCCGAGAATGGCTGTGCAGTCCGACTCGGGAGTGACATGGTATCTGTCTCCTCCCGTGTTGAATCGACATCTTGCGATGACGCTGAAGCTACAGAGCCTGGGCAGGGTGATATGGAGGGCCAGCTGTTGCCCATGCAGCAGACCCCCCCTCTCTTCGCAGCTGAAGGATCCAAGGGAAAGATGGAGTCAATACAGCTTGGGTTCAGGTGCGCCGCAGGAGTTGCCGGTGTTGACTACAACGTCAAACCGCCTTAGGGACTCCGGCTCCGGATTTTCTGTCGGGGTTTACTCCCTTAGCCTTTCCCCAGAAGAGGTATGCCGCAAGGCAGCGGAGGTTTTTTGGAGTCAGAGTTTTCCTTCTCTGATGTACCCTGACTGGAAGATCGAACCAGCGACACTTAGCTCGCAGGCCGATGCTCAATCCACTGAGCTGAACCAGCCAGGGCCTGAGGATGTAAAGTACAGCATAAGGAATATAGTAACTAATATTGTAATAACCATGTATAGTGTCATTTGGATACTGGAAATATCAAGGGGAACACTTTGTAAAGTATACTATTGTCTAACCACTATGCTGTACACCTGAAACCAAGACAAAATAATAATGAATGTAAACTGTAATTTAAAAAAATTAAAAAACAAATTAACAACAACAGCAAAAAATCAACAAAAACCCTGAGCTTAGAAAACCCTCAATCTTATAGGTAGGCTGCCAGCAAACTTGTCTAACCTTTGACTTAGAGTAAGATATATTGTTCTGGTCAGGAAACAAATATGCTGTTTTGCTCCAAAGAGAGACATTATCTCTGTCTTCTAAGATTTTTGCTATACAAACATCCTTGAAAAGATAGTTCAGATAGCATAAGTTAGTGCAAGAGCTGCTACAAGATATCCATAAATGGCATTGAGAATTGTCTCAACAATGCTGGCCTTCTTTTGATTTCTCTACTGGGCTATTCTCCCTCCTATTGCCATTGCATGTCCTCTTTTTCTTTTGAAAACATTTTCTCTCCCTTCTCTGTCTCATATAATTAACTTCTCATTATTCCTTAAATCTTTTATACTGATGATTTTCCTTCAGTCCCTCAGATTAAGTTAGGTTCCCCTATAGAGATCACTGTATGTTTCATTAAGGGGACTCACCTCACACTCTGTGAATTATGTTAGTCAAAATATTTGGTTAATGTCTGTCTCTAAGAGAAGACACAATTGCATAAATGTAAGGGACTATGCTGTGTTTCTTGCCTTGAACCTCCAAGACCTAGCACAGTATATGACACATGGCAAACAATAACTATTTAAAGAGTGAAAAAAAGTATGTCTCATGCATGTAGTATTTGTTATCATGGCCCGTGGTTATATAGTCTTCTAGCAGTTATAGCAGTTCCTCTCTATATCACGGTTCACTTATTGCAGCCTCACTGTATCGCGGGGGTTTTACAAGTATTACAATTAATCATTTATCGCGGATTTTTCACTATATTGTGGGATTTTGCAGTACTGTTTACATATGTTGTTAAAGTTACATAGGTTTAAGAGTTTAGAATAAATGTAAGGTGCCTACTTTGTGGGGGAGGAGTCTAGAACATAATACCTGCGATAAGTGAGGGAATACTGTATTCCATAATTTTTAAAGTATTTGATTTTCTGAAATTACTTGCATATAATGAGAATTTAGTCTCTTTAGTTCTAATATTTATACTTCATTTCATGTGTGTGTGCATGTGTGTAAGTATAAATCAGGGGATAGGATTGCCAGTATAACAACACAAGTAGTGAGAACGAATATTCCTCTTTTGTTTCTACTAAAGCAAGAATGGTTCTGCTCTTTCATTCAGAATGGTCTACTCAGCCATAAAAAAATGAAATCTCCCCATTTGCAAAAACATGTATGGACCTAGAGGGTATTATAATAAGTGAAATAAGACATGTTATTTCACTTACCTGTGAAATCTAAAAATAAAAATAAAAAAATTGAATAAGCAAAACAAAAACAAATGAAAAATAAGAGAATGAACTTCTAGAAGATACCCTTAAAAAGTTTCTGTCTATTCATAGTTGGCTAAGAATTTTCTTTAAGACTGTATATTGAATTTTATCAATGACTTCTTTTCAGTGTTTTGTCTTTTAGCCTATTGGTGATTGGCTAAGGTAATTCTTTCATTCCAAGAAAAATTATGTGGTTATATATAATTTAGGAATTTTTTCCAGTTTTATTGAAAAATAATTGACATACTGGATAAATTTAAGGCATACAGTATTATGGTTTGATTTATATGTATTGTGAAATGATTACCAGAAAAGGTTCAGCTAGCATCCATCTTTTCATTTAGATAAAATAAGAAAAAAATAAAAAGTAAGTTTTTTCTTGTGATGAAAACTTCTAGGATTCACTCTCTTAATGATTTCTTGAATAGCATACAGCTGTGTTAGCTATAGGCATCATGTTATACATTACATTCCTCATATTTATTTATCTTATGACTCCAAGTTAGTATCTTTTAACCATCTTCGCTCAATTTTCCTCTCTCCATTCCCAGCCTCTCATAACCACAATTCTGAACTCTTTTCCTATAAGTTCTTTAAATTTTTTAAAAGATGCCCCATGTAAAATTATATGGTATTTATCCATTTTTGTCTGACTTATTTCACTTAGAAAAATGACTTCAAGTGCTGTTCATGTTGTTGCAAATAGTGGGATTTCCTCCTTTTTTATGGCTGTATTATACACACACACACACAATCTCACAACTTTTATCTATTTATCCATTGATAGACATTCAGGTTGTTTCCATGTATTGGCTATTATAAATAATGCTTTAATGAACATGGTGGTGCAGATATCTTTTTCCGTTAGTGTTTCTATTTCTTCTGGATATATTCCCAAAAGAGGAAGTGTTGGATTATATGGTAGTTATTTAAATTTTTTTTTTTGCAGATACTCTATACTATTTTCTATATAGCTGTACCAATTTACAATCCCTCCAACAGTGTACAGTGGTACAGTGTTCTTTTTTTCTGCATATACATATATCTATATATATATCACCATTTCTTTTCTATTGTCTTTTTGATGATGGTCATTTTAACAGCTTTGAGATGATAGATACCTTACTGTGGTTTTTATTTGCATTTCCTTAATGACTAGTGATGCTGAGCATCTTTTTATGTACCTGTTGGTCTTTAATATATTACATTTTCAACACTATTAGAGAATCTATGCATATCTTTAAATCCTTAATTTAAAATTTAAATTTTCTTTCTATAAAGATGCATATAACTACAATTCTATAATCTAGACACTCTTAATATAGTATGGAACACAGCATGATTATTTTGAAGTGCTAGGTAAACTTATTTCTCTGTATCCTTTAAACACATATTGACATGTAGCTTAATATTTATAAGTTGATATTATATCCATTGAAGATTGATGCATTTGAATTTATAAATTAATTTTTAAAAGCAGTTTTTATTATGGATTTGGATATACACACTGCAATGTTAATGATGCATTTTGAACATTTAATCTATAACTTATAAAAATTTATAAATATTGCACTTTGAAGAGGAAGATTTTTTATCCAACATTGAATAGATATTATTTTGAATCACCAATTCAACAAATCTCTTAGGATACTACCCCAAAACTCTGTTGAAAATGCTTGCCTTTCTTTGAAATATGCTTAAACACAATACTTTGGTAATATAAGCAACACTTTTTTTTTTTATAAATCTATGTTAAAAACCTTACTTTTTGCAAATGAAATAATGAATAAAGGATTGAGGAACAGAAAGAGATTTCAAGATGGTGGCAGAATAGATGGAAGCTACACTCACCTCTTCCCAGGACCAAACTGGAATTACAACTAAATTATAGAAAAATCATTGTGAATAAGCAACTGAAGACTAGATGAAGAGAAGTGTTACAATCAAGGACTTACAGCAGCAGCTACATTGGGACTGGTAGGAAGAGATGAGAAAAGGACTGACTTTGCTCCCATGGATGGCAGCTAAGGTTCAGAAGGGTTATCTCAGTTGTGAGGGTTCCTCCTGACAAGTGTGAGGTCTCAACCCCAAGCCAACTCCCCAGCATAGAGCACTAGAGCCTGAAGAGGTGCCTCACAATATCTGGCTATGAGGAGCAGCAGGGTTTCTGTCTGTCAGGGAAATACAGGAGTCTGAAAGAGACACAGGTCCCTCTTAAAGAGTCAGTGCATGACATTTCATTTGCTACCAATTATCCTGGGCTCCAGGTAATAGAGGGCAGAGCAGAGTAAAGTTGCATGAGTAGAGTATGGGGTTTGTGGCTCTAAGGAGAGAGCTGAAATGTTAGCTGCCAGGACCCCTGTACTGAGTCATCCACTAATACTTCAGACACCATCTTTCTGAGTGAAGTACACCCCTCTATGAAGCATCCGATTGGAAGAATGCAATAGCCCCACACTCTGGACTCCTTTTCACTATAACCTGTGGAGCTTATGCTCTGCTGTGGAGTTAGCTACTTTGGTTAGAGTGTAGATATCTGGGCAGACTCATGGTGTGTCAGTGACTAAGTTGTGTGGCCTTGGGATAGGGGCATTTTCACCACTTTCCTATAAACTGGACTGGCCTGCCACTTTCCCATCATAGGTGATGCTCTAGCCTTAGCCGCCAAGCTTCTGGTGGACCCAACCTATGGTTTCCAGTGGCCCCAATTGCCTGATTCTTGGTGGTTCCACCCTGCTGAGGTCAGGGCAAAATCTGGGATGAACTGAATTGTGTGGCTTTTGGGTTAGGCTCACAACCCCAGCTTCCCCGAAGCCTGACCAGCACCTCCTCCTCACAGGAGAACTACTCATCCTCATGACTCCTGATGGCCTTACTCTGATGAGCTCCATCTCTACCTGGAAGAATCTGGGACAGCTGAGTTGTGTGGCTCTAGGACAGGAGCTGTATTTCCATTGTCTAACTGATCAGTGCAGAGCTCTCCCTTCACATGGCCAAATATTTGTCTGTTTGGGCCCAGTAAACTTTGCTGAACTCACCCTGACAACTCTCAAAGGCCCCAACACAACACAAAAGTATGTAAGAACCCAGTGGGTAGCAGTTAGACTTGGGTTACCTTGAGATATTTACTGAGTGGCCTCAGACACAGCACAGGCATCAAGTTTGAACCTGTATCAGCTTTATGAACACCACTCTCCCCTACCTGGTGACTCACTGAGTACCTACCTCATGCAACTTGAGTACTGCCAAAGACTCTTTCAGTGACTGAGCCTAATAGGCAGTCACTCGGAAGGTGGAGGTAGATCTTGGGGTGGCTTTGGATTTTTGCTGACTAGCCCCTGGGTCCCATGCTGGTAAAAGTTGGCTATGTTATGCAGCTGCCCTTCCTTTGTGTACCCAGACATAGCAGAGGCAGCCACAAACTGTGCATCTCTTGTATCTCCAAACAGGTTGCCCAGAGGTACTCATAGGCAGTTCTTGATATTGGTCTGCATGAGAGTCCCTTAAAAAAGCTCCAGAATCAACATACCCAGTGACCAGCTTCAGACAACATTAGAGTAGGATCCAATAAGCTTCAAAAACGGTATATCCAAAGGGAGATTTTGGTAGGCACTAGAATCTGTTGTGGCAAACTATGCTTTGTGTGGTCAGCACCTGCACAGCAGCTTATACACTGTGGTCATGGTCGAACCTCATGATCAGCGAGCCTGAGGCTTGATCCCATGCAAAAACAATGCAATAGCAATCAAAATTCAATTACAACAGGGGTCCCACATAATCCATACAAGGGACATTCCTGAAGTACCCAGGTCAAATGATCAAGGAGACAGCACCAGTGGACCCCACAGGACACCTACTACACAATGCCACCCTTCAAGGTGGGAAGTCGCAGAAGACCTATCTAATACATAGAAACAAAACAAAGAGGAGGCCACAATGGGGAAATATAGAAACATATCTCAAATGAAAGAACAGAAGAAATATCCAGAAAAAGAGCTAGGAACCTAGGGACAACATGAAGCATAACAACATCTGCATCATAGGGATACCAGAAGGAGAAGAAAGAGAGCAAGGGATTGAGAACTTTTTTAAAGAAATGATGACCTATGAGTAGTGAAAGAAATCATCAACAAAATTAAAAAGGAACACACTGTATGGGAGAATATATTCACCAATGATACATATGATAAAGGGTTAATCTCCAAAATATATAAAAAACTAACAAAACTCAACACCGAAAATCCCAAACAACCCAATTCAAAATGGACAAAGGATCTGAATAGACACTTCTCCAAAGAGGAAATACAGATGGCTAATAGACATATAAAAATGATCAGTGTCACTAATCATCAGAGAAATGAAAATTAAAACCACAATGAGATATCATCTCACACCAGTCAGAATGGCTATGATCAATAAATCAACAAACAACAAGTGCTGGCAAGAATGTGGAGAAAAGGGAACACTTTTGCATTGTTTGTGGGAAGGTAGATTGGTGTAATCACTCTGTAAAGCAGTATGGAGTTACCTCAAAAAATTAAAAATGGAACTGCCTTATGACCCAGTTGTTCCACTTCTGGGAATACATCCAAAAAAACTTTAAAAACTTCTTTGAGATAATATATGCACCTCTATGTTCATTGTAATGTTATTTGCAATTGCCAAGATTTGGAAGCAGCCCAAGTGCCCATCAGTAGATGAGTAGATAAACCAACAATGGTACATTTACATAGTGAAATACTACTTGGCCATAAAAAAAAAGGAAATCAGCACCCGAAAGGGGCAGCTGCTGACTGGCTCATTAGCTGGGATCTGCTTGGAAGCTTCCCCCACCACAGGCGCACCAACCAGCAAAGTCCCGGAGGGAGTCAGCGAGAAGGTTTGGTTGAAACAGCCGGAGGCGTGGGAAGACAGTGAACAGCTCAGACTGTGAGAAACTGTATGAACTGAGTCTAGGTGATGACTTCCTTGGCTGGCAACACTGGGCTGACAACTCTGCATCTAGGGCGCTCACACCAAGGGCTCCACTGGACAAAAGAGCAGAACTGAACTTGGGAGAGGGGCGCATATGGGAAAGCTGCGGTGGAACTGCAGACTTGGTGTGAGCTCCAGGCAGGCAAGTAGCACACACAGGCATACAGGTAGGGATGCACACTGGTGCTGCAGCTTGGAGGCAACACAGAAATTTTTTTGGAAAAGTGGAGACAGGACTTGAGGCTGAGCAGAGACTATTGGCAGGCGCGCACTGGCCCACAAGCAGAATAGCGTTGCTAGACAAGCCTGAGAAGGGCTGAGGGTGCTGCAGGATGAAGGGGTAGGGGACTCAACTAAATGCAGCTCACAGCAGGGAGGCAGCAGGCCCATGAGTGAAAGAAAAGCAACCCCAGAATCAAACTAGTTCTCACAGCCAGCCAGCAAGAGAAGATTTGAAACCCAAGGAATTTTGACATGGGGCAGGTCCAGAAAAAGAAGGCAGTGACCAAAGGTTGTACTGGGTAAAAACTCTTTCTTTACTCTGTTTCCTACATTCTCTCCCTCCTATTCTTCTTTAATTTTTTTTCTGTTTTGTTTATCCTCCCTCTCACACTAAACATATAGCATATAACTGCTATATAAACCTAATATACACTTCCACTTTCTCACTTCATTCTGCATTCGTCCCTCCCTGTTTCAACAACAATGTAAATATTACTTACTTTCTTGCATAGCCTTGACCCTATTTGCCACTATTATTATTCTATCATCTTCCTTATCAAAAATATTTATTTCATTTAAAACAACTCTTATCTGTTTCTCCTATAGTATAATAGTCTTAACCTCCTTACATTTATATTAATACTGGCTCATTTGCTGCTGATAGTGTGATTGTGGGTGGAGAATATTTTGGAGGGTGTGGGTTTCTTAAATGGGTTGTGTGTTTACGTTTTAACAGCATCTCCACAAAAGAACTCAAGACAAGGTGGGCAGAGTGACTCTCAATCAACTAGCCAGAGGGAAGGGTCCACCAAAGAGTAACTGAAATACAACCAGACAGCTTAAACAAATGGCATAAAGGGCATCCCAAGAGCATCAGGCTCAGGAGATCAAACAGACTGCACTACTGAATCCCCAAGGTCTCCTATACAGAATCTCATACCACATAAAGGTGGGAAATCAAAGCAGGCAAATCTAAGAAACAAAAACAAACAAGAAGCATCCAACATGGGGAGACACAAAAACAGACTCCCAATGAAAGGAAAAGAGGAATCCCCAGGGAGATAGATGAAACAGACATAAGCCAACTATCAGACATGGAATTCAAAAGAATGGTTATAAGGAAGCTCAATGAACTTGACAAGCTCAAAGAAAACTACAATGAACTCCAGGGGAATTACTGAGAACTCCAGGGAAACTACAAAGAACTCCACGAAGTTACAAGGAACTTACAGAGAATTGTACCAGCATAGAAAAGGACATAGAAACTATCAATAATAAACAGGAAGAAATGAAGAATACAATTTCTGAACTGAAGAACACAGTAGAATCAATCAAAATCAGGCTAAACAAAGCTGAGGATTGGATCAGTGAGTTAGAGGACAACATAGAAAAAATTCCCAGGCAGTACAAGAAAATGAAAAAAGTCTGAAAAAGAATGAAGAGGGTGTAAGAGAATTGCTGTACAACATGAAATGAAAAACTATTCAGATCATAGGGATACAAGAAGGTGAAGAAGAAGAGCATGGGATAGAAAACCTGATTGAAAAAGTAACGACAGAACATTTTCCTAACTTGATGACAGGAAAAGTCATGCCAGTCTAGGAAGCACAGAGGGTCCCAATTAAGATGAGTTCAAAAAGGCCCACTCCAAGGCACATCATAATTAAAATGGCAACATTCAAAGACAAAGAGAGAATCCTAAAAGCAGCAAGAGAGAAACAGAAAATAACATATAAAGGAATTATCAACTGAATTCTCAACAGAAACACTACAAGCCAGAAGGGAATGGCAAAAAATATTTCAAGCAATGAAAAACAAAGGCCTACAACCAAGAATACTCTACCCAGCAAGGCTCTCTTTCAAAATGGAAGGTGAAATAAGGAGTTTCCCAGACAAAAGAAGACTAAAAGAATACATCTGCACCATACCAGCATTGCAAGAGATGCTAAAGAGAATGCTTTAAGAAAAGGAAGAAAAAAAAGAGAGGGAGAGGAACACAGGTACAAAGGGAAATGAATAAATACCTGTCAATAATAACCTTAAATGTAAATGGATTAAATGCACCAATCAAAAGACATAGGGTAGCGGAATGGATACAAAAACATGACCCACATATATGATATGTTGAACACACCTCAAAACAAAAGATTTACACAGACTGAAAATGAAGGGATGAAAAAAAGTATTCCAAGCAAATGGACATGAAAAAAAATCTGGGGTAGCAATACTTATATCAGACAGAGCGGATTTCACACCAAAGGCCATAAAAAGAGACAAAGAAGGGCATTTCATAATACTGAAGGGAACAATCCATCAAGAAGATATAACACTGATAAACATATATGCACCCAACATAGGAGCACAAAAATAAAAAAGGAAATACTAGAAGACTACAACAAGGATAATAACAGCAACACACTAATAGTAGGGCACTTTAACACCCCATTATCAATAACAGACAGATCTTCAAAGTAAAGAAACACCAAGGATATTGAGGCATGAACAACACACTAGGTCAAATGGACTTAACTGATGTATATAGAGCTTTTCACCCCAAAGAAGCAAAATATACATTCTTCTCAAATGCACATGGGACATTTTCAAAGATAGACCACATGATAGGACACAAAATAAGCCTCAACAAATTCAAGAAGATTGAAATTATATCAAGCATCTTCTCAGACCATAATACCTTGAAATTAGAAATCAGCCTCAAGGAAAAAACTCAAAAACATTCGAACTCATGGAGAATGAATAACATGATATTAAATAATGAATAGGTTAAAAATGACATCAAGAAATAAATCAAGAAGTTTCTGGAAACAAACGATAATGAACACACAACAGCCCAAAATCTATGGGACACAGCAAAAGCAGTCCTGAGAGGAAAGTTCATAGCAATACAGGCCTACCTGAAAAAAATAGAAGAATCTCAAATAAAAAATCTAACCTTACAGCCACAAGAACTAGAACAACAACAACAAACAAAGTCCAGGGCAAGTAGAAGGAAAGAAATCATCAAGATCAGAGCAGAATTAAGTGACATATAGACTAAACAAACAATTCAAAAGATCAACAAAAGTAGGAGCTGATTCTTTGAAAAGATAAGCAACATTGACAAGCCTTTAGCCAAGTTCATCAAGAAAAAAAGAGGACCCAAATAAAGAAAATCAGAAACAAAAGAGGAGAAATTATGACCGATACCACAGAAATACAAAGGATTGTAAGAAATTACTACAAACAACGGTATGGCAAGAAACTTGACAACCTAGATGAAATGGACAAATTCGTGGAAACATATAATCTTCCAAAACTGAATCAAGAAGAAGCAGAAAGTCTGAACAGACCGATAACAAAGAGTGAAATTGAAACAGTAATAAAAAAATTCCCAGTCCAGAAAAGCCCTGGACCAAGTGGCTTCACAGGGGAATTTTACAAAACAATTAGGGAAGAACTAACGCCTATCCTTCTCAAATTATTCCAAAAAATCCAAGAAGAGGGAAGACTCCCAAACTCTTTCTATGAAGCCAGTATTACACTAATCCCAAAACCAGGTCAAGACACAACAAAGAAAGAATACTACAGGCCAATATCGCTGATGAACATAGATGCTGAAATCCTCAACAAAATATTGGCAAACTGGATCCAGCAACATATTAAAAAGATCATACACCACTATGAAGTGGGATTCATCCAAGGGTCACAAGGATGGTTTAATATTCACAAATCAACAAGTATAATACAGCACCTGTACAAAATGAAAGACAAAATTCACATGATCATATCCATAGATGCTGAAAAAGCATTTGATGAAGTACAACACCCATTTATTATGAAAACTGTCTGCATAAGGGGAATAAAGGGAGCATACCTCAACATAATAAAGGCCATATATGAGAAACCTGAAGCCAAAATCATACTCAATGAACAAAAACTGAAAGCATTCCCCTTGAGATCAGGAATAAGACAAATATGTCCACTATCTCCACTCCTATTCAACATATTGTTAGAAGTTTTAGCCACAGCAATGAGAAGAAAAAGGAATAAAAAGCATCCAAATTGGAAAAGAGGAAGTAAAACTCATTATTTGCAGATGACATGATAGTGTACATTGAAAAACCTATAGACTCCACTAAAAAACAACTCTACATAATAAGCAAATTTGGCAAAATAGCAGGGTACAAAGTCAATATTCAGAAATCAAAGGCATTTCTGTATACCAACAATAAAATATCAGAGAGAGAAACTAGAAAAATAATCCCACTTACTATAACAACAAGAAAAATAAAGTACCCAGGAATAAACTTAACCAAAGAGGTAAAAAACCTGTACTCGGAAAACTACATAACACTGGAGAAAGGAATTAAGTAAGATACAAATAAATGGAAGCATATACCATGTTCATGAATGGGAAGAATCTACATCATTAAAACATCCATACTACCCAAAGCAATTTATAGATTCAACACAATCCCTATTAAAATACCAAAGACATATTTCACATACCTAGAACAAATCCTTCAAAAATTTATATGGAACCAAAAAAAAATAAATAAATAAAAAGCAAAGCCCTAATAGCCACAGCAATCTTTAGACAGAAGAACACAGCAGGAGGAATCACAATACCAGACATCAAAGTATACTACAAAACCTCTGTGATCAAAATAGTCTGGTACTGACAGAAGAACAGACATATTGATCAATGGAACAGAATAGAGAGCCCAGAAATAAACCCAGGTTCATATGGTCAACTAATATTTGACAAAGGGGGAAGGAACATAAAGTGGAGAGAAAAGAGCCTCTTCATCAAATGGTGTTGGGAGAACTGGACAGGGACTTGCAAAAAAATGAAACTAGACCACTAACTTACAACACACACCAGAATAAACTCAAGATGGATCAAAGACTTAAATGTAAGCTACGACACCATAAAAGTCCTAGAGGAAAACATAGGCAGGAAAATTTCAGATATCCCAAGTAGCAACATTTTCACTGATATATCTCCTAAGGCAAGGGAAATAAAGGAAAGAATAAACAAATGGGACTACATCAAACTAAAGTGTTTCTGCTCAGCAAAAGAAAACATCAGCAAGATGAAAAGGGAACCAACCATATGGGAAAACATATTTGCTAATGATACCTCATACAAGGGATTGATCTCCAAAATATATAAAGAACTTACACATCTCAACACCAAGAAGATAGACAGCACAATTAAAAAATGGGCAAAGGACCTGAACAAATGCTTCTCCAAGGAGGATACACAGAGAGGGTCCATAGACACATGAAAGAATGCTCAACATCATTATCCATCAGAGAGATGCAAATAAAAACCATAATGAGATTCCACTTTACACCTGTCAGAATGGCTATCAGCAACATATCAACAAAAAATAAGTGCTGACGAGGATGTGGAGAAATGGAAACCCTAGTGCACTATTGGTGGGAATGCAGACTGGTGCAGCCACTATGGAAAACACATGGAATTACCTCAAAAAACTAAAAGTGGAATTGCCTTTTGAACCAGCAATTCCACTGCTAGAATTATATCTGAGGAATCCTGAAGCACCAATTCAAAATAACTTTTGTACCCCTATGTTAATAGCAGCACTGTTTACAATAGCCAACTGCTGGAAACAGCCTAAGTGCCCATCTGTAGATGAGTGGATTTAAAAAACTATGGTACATTTGCACAATGGAATACTATGCAGCAGAAAGAAAGAAGGAACACTTGCCATTTGCTACAAAATGAATGAAACTAGAGAGGATTACGCTTAGTGAAATAAGCCAAGCAATGAAAGAAAAATATTATATGATATCACCTGATAGAGGAGACTAATGAACAACACAAACAAATGAACAAAATTAAACAAGGAACAGAATAACAGTTATCAGGGGGTAGGGACGAGAGAGAGAAGGAGGATAACTAGGGGAAGGGTCTAGTCAAAGAATATGTATGAATGACACACGGACATGGACTATGGGGTGAGGAATGACTGCAGGAGAAGGGGTGGGCTGGGTGGTGGAGAGCAATGGGGGGAAATGGGACAACTGTAATTGAAAAACAATAAAAATAATTTTTAAAAAAAGAAGGAAATCTTACCCCTTATGATAGCATTGATGGACCTGGAGAACATTACGTTAAGTTAAATAAGCCAGTTGGAGAAAGACAAGTACCATTTGTTTCACTCATATGTGGAATCTAATGAAGAAAATCTAAGACACAAAATAAAAACAGACTAATAAATAGAGAATGAATTAACAGCTGTCATAGGTGAGTGGAATTGCAGGGCTGGGTGAAAACGTGAAGGAATTAAGCAAAATAACAACAACAACAATAAACAACTCATAGACACAGAAAACAGTGATTATTAGAGGAAAATCATTGTACAGGGAGGTTAGAAGAGGGCAAATGGAGGATAAATGGTGATTGAAGGAGACTTGACTTGGGGCAGTGAACACACAATATGATATAAAGATGATATATTAAAAATTGTACACCCCAAACCTATATATTTTATTAACCCATGTCACCCCAATAAATTAAATAAAATCATTTTTAAAACTTAAAGGAAAAATTAAATGGTGATAATAAAAATTTAAAGTGTAAGTTGCAAAAATTATAATTTATTTAGTGATTTGAATAAAAATTAATAGATGATGATAAATATTTCTGAAATATACCATAAATATAATTAATTCAAAATTATTTAAGTATGTTTGGTCTTATGAAATCTGTTATTTTCAACTTTGGTTGTGTGGAGGTTTAGATAATGTTAATGGTTTTTACATTACAATTAAAGACTTGCTAGATCAACAAAAAAAGTTTTTCAGACTTGAAATAAAACAAATAAGTTTAGAATGACAATTTCCTATCAGTGTTTTAATTAAAAGGATAAATTAAATGGTAAATGACACATAAATGAATTAAAAATTAGTGAAATGGATGATAGACCTGAAGATATTACATAATAAAACACTGAGAGACAAGGAGATAGAAAATATGAAAGTCTAAAGAAAATGAAGATAGAGAAAGTAGTTCTATCATAATTAAGGAAAGAGAGAAGAGAGAGTGTAAGTGACAATAGCAAACAAATAATAGTTGACAGCTTTCTACAAATAATCAAAGAAATGAATTCACAAATACAGAAAGCTCAAGTTATACCAAGAAAGATGAATAAAAACAAATCCATGTGTGGAATATTGTAGCAACTTTTCAAAACACCACAAAGAGAACATTTCAAACAAATGAAGGGAAAAGACAGACTGAGAAATGATCATTAAACTAAAACTAGATTGGTTTATTTTTTATTTTAAGTATATTTTATTGATTATGTTGTTGCAGTAGTCACATTTTTCTCCCTTTGTTCCCCTTCACCTGGTAGTCCCCTTCCCTCCAGCAATCCCATCCACTTTAGTTCATGTCCATGGGTTGTGCATATAAGTTATTTGGCTTCACTTTTTCCTAAGTTATTCTTAACTTCCCTCTGTCTATTTTGTACCAACCAATTATGCTTCTTAATCCCTGCACCATTTCCTTATTTCTCCCCCAAACCCCTCCCAGCTCATAACCCTCCAGATGATCCCCATACCTATGATTCTGTTCCTATTCTGGCTTGCTTAGATTTTGTTTTTATTTTTTAGATTCAGTTGTGGATAGTTGTGAGTTTATTGTCATTTTAATGTTCATAGTTTTGATCTTTTTCTTAAGTAAGTTCCTTTAAGATTTCATATAATAATGGCTTGTTGATGATGAACTCCTTTAGCTTTACCTTGTCTGGGAAGCACTTTATCTGCCCTTTCATTCTAAATGATAGCTTTGCTGGAGAGGGTAATCTTGGTTGTAGGTCCTTGCTTTTTATCACATTGAATACTTTGCTTACAAGTTCATTCTTGCCTGCAAAGTTTCTTTTGAGAAATCAGCTGACAGTCTTACAGGCACTTCTTTGTAGGTAACTCTCTGCATTTCTCTTGCTGCTTTTAAGATTATCTCTTCATCTTGAACCTTCGGGATTTTAATTATGATGTGTCTTGGTGTGGTCCTCTTTGGGTCTAGCTTGTTTGGGACTCTGTGCTTCCTAGATGTATTTCTATTTCCTTCACCAAATTTGGGGAGTTTTCCTTAATTATTTTTTTTCACATAAGCTTTCAGTTTCTTGCTCTTCCTCTTCTCTTTCTGGCACCCGTATGATTTAGATGTTGTCACATTTAAAGTTGTCCTGGAGGTTTCTAAGCCTCTCCTCATTTTTTTCAATTCTTGTTTCCTCATTCTGTACTGTTGACTGTTGTTTTCTTCCTTATGTTCCACATCATTGCTTTGAACCCCAGTTTTCTTCCCTTAACCATTCGTTTTGTGTGGATTTTCCTTGATTTCATTTAGCATAGCCTTCACTTCTTCCCTTATGAGTTTGCCATACTTAAGCATATCTGTCAAGCCTATGAGCATCTTTATCACTAGTGGTTTGAACTCTATGTCTGTTAAGCTGGCTATCTTCTCATCTATTAGGTTGGCTGTCTTCTCATCGCTTAGTTCTTCCACTGGGACCTTGATCTGTTCCCTCTTTTGGGCCATACTTCTCTGTCTTTTCATTTTGACAGGCTCCTGTGTTTGTTTGCCTCTGTGTCTTAGGAAGAGCTGTCACACTTCTGACATTGTAAGGGGCGGATCCTTTGGTATTTGTTCCTACAAGTGACCCATTTCACCACATTGTGGTGCTGTGTGTTTGTGAGGGGTCTGGGAGGGAACAATGCTGCTTGCTTTTCACTCTTCTCTGTTCCAGGCACTTCTCTCACTTCCGTATGGGACTGATGCCTCTCTAGCTGTTGCCCTGGCCATCATTCCCAGAGTGGAGTGGGTCTATGGACATCCTAGGACCTTGGGGGCCCTTTAAACAAGCAGACTCTGCTGGGAGACTGGCAGTTTCTTCCTCTTCCCCAACCCCCACTGGCTTGCACAGTCAGAAGCAATGAAGCTTTATTTTCCCTGGTGCTGGATCCTTGTGTTGTACAGTCTGGTCTGGTGCTGGAAGTGCTCCCCAGGTGTCCCTCCCTACTTTTTAAGATGTGTGACTGTGCTTTCCACCAGCCTGCTACTCTCACCGATGCTGCTGCCACCACCACACCGCATCCTCTCTGGCCCAGCTATGCCCTTCCTACCTGTCTAGATGAATATTTCTTCTGTATATCTTTGTTTGTTGAAATTCCACACAGCTCTATTTTCAGGAATTTCTGGTTGTCTCTAGTTTTGAAGTATTCCTTCTTAGTCGTGGAAGGAGACAGAGAGTGTCTGTCTAGGCCTCCGTCTTGGCCAGAAGTCTAGATTGGTTTTAGAACAACAGTAGAAGCTAGTTCATATACAAAAGAACAAGTACTTTTAAATTCAGAACAAAAATAATTGTCAACTCACATTTTTGTCTTTATTAAGTTTATCTTTCAAGATGTTGGCAAAGAGCACTGGTCAGGTGACTCAGTTGCTTGGAGCATCATCTTGTAAACCAAAAGGTTGATGGTTTGATCCCTGGTCAGGGCACAACTTAGATTGCAGGCTCAATCCCAGTCGGGGCAGGTACAGGAGGCAGCTAACTGATCAATGATTTTCACATCAGTGTTTCTCTCTCTGTCTCTGTCTCCCTCTCTCAAATCAATATGTATATCCTTAAGTGAGGATTAAAAATTGTTTTAAAAGAATGAAGGTGAAGACTTTTTAAAACAAACAAAAAGTGAAAGAATTTACAACACCCTAGTCCATTTTCAAACATATTTTACAGGCATATCTTTTTAATAATTTTTTAAAGATTATTGACATATGATGATGGGTTCTGTTCTCTGTCCTCTGCTGAGTATTATGAGACCTACCTGAATATCAGAAGGCTTTTCTTCTTCTGAAAACCAAAGGAAATTCTTAGAGGGCTTCTAAAGGAATTGTCCATATACTAAATAAAGTCTATGATTTTGATATGTTAAAGAACAGAAGTATGGTGTTTTTCTGGTCTTTAGATGGTAAATATTTTCCTCCTCCCTACTTGAAATGTAATTCTTAGTGAATAACCAAATTTTGTTTAAAATTCTAAATCTATGTTTCTATTTGTCACACCATTTTCTAATCAATTGCCAATATATTTTAAATGTAAATACCAATACTTTGTTATTACAAAAATGATTAATTGTTTATATTTTTATGTGTCTCTTTGGGCAGAATATCTAAGTGAAAGTTTCTGTAGGATAAGTACTTAGAAGTTAATTGTTCTGTCTTAGGGTTTGCGTACTTTTTCTTCCCAGATACTATCAACTTGCTCTCCTAGTGTGGCTGTTCTAATTTGTCCTACTTTCAGTATAAGTTTCCCTTACCTAACATTCTTAAGCATTTGGTACTGACAAACATTTGACCTGAAGTCCTATTTTCTTGTTGTTTTCACTTATGTTTATGTGATTATTTGTGACATGTTTTTCTATTCTGTATCACTAATGTATTTGTCTAGCCTTACTTACATTGATAACTGTTTTTTCAGTTTAACAATATAATACATCATTTTAATTCCTAGAACTTTATAATAAATTTTGATATTAGTAGACACCTGTGCTCTTTTTATCTTGCAACACTGTTTCAATATCATACTTTTACTTTTACTTAGCTCTTTCCAGTATCATATTTATATAAAATCTTGTAAGCTTCTGGAGGTATGTCTATTAGGCACTATTGGTATCCTATATGGATTAATTTCTGTTGCATCCTTCTTAGTACTTTCTATCCAGTGTGACACATATAGCAGGTCCATACATGAATGAACAAAGTAGGAGATCTCTGCCTCAATCTATCACTGGGCAAGTAAAAGATCTCATTAGGCTGTGTCCTTGTTTAGAAAATTAATTTACACTATCTTATTGCACTAGCACCTGGCACCAGCACTAAAGAGTCCTTTCTTAGATTTATCAGAGTTCCTGTAAGGAATGCTATTAACTATGGGCCTTAAGTTCTTGTTTTAGTTTCTGGACTATCATTCCAGTGGATCTTCTCTGCTACAGAGTCAAGAAAGTACTACTGATTGACTAAAAAACAAGGAACAATCTCTTAGTGGTACATAGCACTGGATATGTGCTCCTTGCACCTTGCCTAATGTATACAATAGAAAATAATGAATAATATTAGTAATAGGAGCTTAGAGAAAGTAGACACAAAAGCAATAGCAATAACTGAATTATTATAATAGCATAATTTTAAATTTACTTTTTTTAACTGGAGGATTTAATCCTTTAGGGCTGAATATTACCTTTTATTAAACTGCTGAAATGATTTGCCCAAGAATACATAAATGCACCAGTAACTCAATTTAATGAAATGTAGAAGATCCACCTTTGAGTCCTGACCCTCAGTTTCTCCAATGCAAATTCCCCTTGGAAAAGTGCAGCATGCCTTAAGTAGCTGATTTAAATAATGTTAAATAGCTCTGAATTTGACACATCATATTTCTGCATCATACTGCAATCAGGAGAGCCATCTGGCATCACTAGGACTTTCAAAATACTACAGGCACTTAATGGATTAAGTCAAGGTAATTCTAGAAGTTTATAGAAGTTGTACATTATCCTTTTGCCCCCAAGTCTGTTTTGTGGGAAAATGCAGTACCGGCTGAATTTACTTCTAACTTAGTATCTATGTTTGGTGACCTGGAGGCGCTCAGTTGTTCTGACCTGACAAAAAGATCTAGTTTAAAGAAATTTCTAGCTGTAAGATTTTATTAAAAATAGAGCAAGGCAGATATTGCAATAAAAGTTTTCTTTCTGCCCTAAATAGTTGTCTCATGAAATAAAGAATATTGTATCATTGGGCAAAACTACTGAGGAGGGAGTCACAACTTTCTAGATTAGGTGGAACCTCCTGGCAGTGGAGGGAGGACTTTCATCTGAAACAATGAGAAGACAAAGGTAGGATCCAAGGAGAATCCAGGGGATAATTTATTTTGGATTTCTGAACTGCAGCATGAAGTAGTCAGACAGTGCACTTTCCAGACTTACTCCTGAAGTTCCTGTCTAAGATATATTTATAGAGAAGCTCCCTTTCTTTCTCTGAATAAAAAAAATATTGTATATGATAGGATAAAGGAATCATTTTAAATAAATGCTACAAAAACTTTCCAGAAGAAGACAAAGATAGCAATAAGTCAGAGGATGGAGTAATTTCTCACTACATTTTCTTTTTGTATCGAAAAAGTAGAAGTTTGAATCTCTACTTCTCAAATCATTCCAAATTTACTAACTTCATACCTGTTGGGATATAAATGATTTTGGATTCCTATTAAGGTCTGATCAAAGGAAGTTAAAAAAAAAAAAAAACACAGAAAAAAATATCCACCTGTTTCAAGATTCATTCTTATACAACCTTAATTACACTAATAACTCAAGACTCTTAGGTCAATAACAGTTAACTAAATACTTGCTTTAATTTACTAAGCAATTTAAATGTGTCCCTATACATGAATTTTACAAAGAAGGTTTTATTTAAAAGTCTGATTAGTGTAATTTGTTTTTTAGTATCAACATTCCAATAGAACACACTTTACAATGCAATTTAAAGATCATTTATATTCAATGCTTCATCATTCCTAAATGGTGTACATTCTGAGCATGCTGGTGTCTGGGATATACTGTTTCAGGGGATAAAGAATAGCTTCACTTCACAGATATGTTACCCTATGTTTTAGTTATCCCTTTAGAATTTATAAAGTCCTTAACATACATAATTTTCATGGACTCTGTTCACTGATTCTGTTAGTTAGGATTTATTCAGTCTTTTATACAGAAGAGGTTTTTTCCAAGTCACATGGCCGGGAAGAGAAAGATTCAGGAAAGAAACAACACAGTTTTTGGCTCCTGGTTCTTTCAAAATGAATTATTTTTGGTAAAGATTCTAGAATTTTGTGCATGAATTTAATAGAAAAAGGCATCTTTCAGAAACATGTTCCGCATTTCCTTAATCTCTTTTGGGTATTAAAGATTCAGCAGGCATCTACCGATTCAGAGCAAAGCAGGTATAGCTTTGAAAAGACTTAATAGATTTTAAGAAATACAGCTTGCTCTTTGTGACAGGGAAAACTATTTATAATGTAACCAACTAACATTTTTCTCTCTTTTGCTCAATAAGCAAAATGAAGACTTGGGTTGTTTTGCCAAATAGCATGCCTAAAACTCAGCTGCAGGTCATACTGTAGGCGTGTCAGGAAGAACACATTTCAAATTTCAAAATTATCATATTTGCCACTGTTGGAAACTAAAAATACTCAGAGAGAACTTTTCGTTTCTAATGCTGAAATCATCAGCATTAATACACTGTGTTCATTTTCATATATTGTGTTGCCTGTCACTAAATGAAAACCCAAATGAATTTAAGAAGTGACTTTATGTTCACTTCCTATTGCTGTGTAACAGGTTACCACAAACTTAAAACACCACCAAGTTTTCTTCATGGTTTTTGTGGATCAGAAATCCCAGCGTGACCTAACTGGGTTCTCTGCTCAGGGTCTCATGAGGCTGACATCAAGCTGTTGTCCAGTGCTGTGGTCTTATCTGTAACTGGAGGGCCCTTTTCAGCTTTTTAGGCTATCAACAGAATTCAGTCCCTTGTGGTTATAAAAAGACCAAGACTGTAATTTTACTGCTACCTGTTGGCTAGTGTTGCTCTTAGCTTTTAAAGGCCACCCTCAGGGCCCTGACTGGTGTGGCTCATTTGGTTGGGTATCTTTCCACAAAGCAAAAGGTTCAATTCCTGGTCAGGGCATATGCCTGGATTGTAGGTTCAGTTCTGGTTGGGGCATGTATGAGAGGCAGCCAATCAGGTTTCTCTCACACATTGATATTTCTTTCCCTGTCTTTCTCCCTCCCTACCCCTCTCTCTAAAAATAAATAAATAAAATCTTTAAAAAAAGGCCACATTCAGGTCTTAGTGCATGACCCCATCCAAAGACAATTAATGACATGGCTATCCAGCCATGACTCTTTTAGTGTCATTATCTGATTAGGTGAACCCCACCTAGAATAATTTATCTGTTGATTCACTTAAAGTCAACTGATTAGGGAATTTATATTTGCAAAATTCTTTTTGCCATGTAATGCAACATAATCATATTCCACATTCCATCAGACTCTGATGACATCTCAAGAGGAGGGGGTCACATAAGGTGGGCACTCCAGGTAGTATCTTATGAGCCATTTTAGAAACCAACCTATCATAGACCTCTAGGTCTAAGTATAGCCCCTAGAAAGAATATTATCCTCTATTTTGAATTCTTCCTTTTACAATAAAAATCTTCATTTAGGTTTGGTCAATACAGGTAAGATATATTGGAGTAACAGAGCAGTATGCATTAACAGAGTAAAACAGTTCATAAAAACTGAGTAGCTGTGCACACAAACTTCTTAAACATTTAGTCACCTAAAGAGAAAATGCACAGATGTATGGTAGAAAAAACTGTAACACTGAAACTACTATAGGACTCCATCAAAAGTCCCATTTATAGTGATGAAATGACTGTACTGGGCGAACTTGACAGTCATGATCCCACATCTACTCTAACAAGTCTGAATGGTGCCTAAGTTTAGTAACAGCATGAGTAAGTACACCTTTACACAGCACAGCTTCTAGATAGACACTGATTTACAAAGACATCATCATGTTATACTTTAAGGAAAGATTTTCATTTACAACTTCACATTAACTCATATAAAAGTAACCTGCTCCTACACAAAATATCTTTTTAGCAACGAAATAGTTGACTTTTACAATTTCCAAAGTGGCAGAGATATTGAAGCAATGAAAAAAAAAAGGAAAACACACACACACACACACAGAAAAAAAAGGCCAATTGTGACAAAAGTAGGCATTAATTTTCTAGATAGTTTCCTTTCCTAAATTAAATGACACTATAAAAATTTGCTGGAAAAATATTACCAAACTGAATGCTGTACATTTACACTTAAGTCCAAGCCATTCTGAACGTGGCAGGAACTCGAGTTCAGTTACCTTTCCCACTCACTGTTTTCTCCTCTTGAGGGTCATGATTGGAGTCTGTGTCATCTGAGTGGGGTGTGAGAGTTTTCACTGTCTGTGAGGGAGTCTCAACTTTCAGACCCTACACTGAGTTGGTTTATGTAACTACTACCTCCTCTGCTAGTTCTCTCTGAGCTGTTGGAGATCTTATTACCATTCCCTGGAGAAGAAAAGAACACCATCTTTAGTTTTGTTCCCTCCCTATGAAATCCAGGCCCAGACATCCTCTGCCAGGAGGAACTGCCATCATTTGGTCTGTTGGTCAGCTGACTTCAATCTGTGGCTGGAGCCTCTGCCTGTACTACCGGTTGGGAAGATGTAGTCCTGCTCATACTTGGGGCTGGGGCTTAAGAAGGCTGATGTTGGTACTGAGACAACTGTTGGCCTGTTTCCTTCAGTTGTTGCTGAAGAACTAGAATGGTACAGTGCATACCCTCTTCTTCTTTGTCAAGTTGAATGATGAAGTCAGTCAGTTTATCCTGACTGCTTTTCAGCTCCTCACTGTATTTCTTCTGTAAAGCCAACTCTGCTTCAAGTCATGCAATATGTCCCTGGGACAGCTGCCTTCCAAGCTCTTGGTTGTCCTAGATAAGCATGCAACACTTCGCCATTAACTTTTTGCCTATTTGTCTTTATTATTATCTCATTTATTCTGTTTCATAATGGTTTTACAATGACAGGTCTTCTGTCATTTTTCTGGAAGAATCTGCTAGTCCTGCTCAGAGATCTTCATTAGAGTAGTCCTTCTACTGGCTCACAAAAACTCTTTAAAAAAATTATTTTATTTATTTTTATTTTTTTAATTATATTTTATGGATGTTATTACAGTGGTATCAATTTTTCCCCCTAGCACCCCCACCACACAGCACCACCCACTCCTCAGGCAATACCCCCACCATGTTCATGTCCATGAGTCATTCATATAAGGCTTTGGCTACTCCATTTCCTATACTGTACTTTACATCCCCATGGCTATTCTGTAACTACCTATTTGTACTTCTTAATCCTCTCACCTCTTCACCCATTCCTGCACACTCCTCTCCCATCAGGTAAACATCAAATGCTCTCTGTATTGATGATTTTGTTCTTTTTGTTTGATAGTTTATTTTTGAGATTCAGTTATTGATAGGTATGTATTTATTGCCATTTTATTGTCCATAGTTTTGGTATTTTTCTTAAATAGATAACTTTAGCATTCCATATAATAATGGCATAGTGATGATGAACTCTTAATTTTTACTTGTCTGGAATGCTCTTTATCTACCCTTTGATTCTAAATAATAGCTTTGTTGGGTAGAGCAGTTTTGGTTGTAGGTCCCTGCTTTTCATGACTTAATATTTCTTGCCAATCCCTTCTACCTGCAAAGTTTCTTTTGAGAAATCAGCTGATGGTCTTATGGAAACTTCCCTGTAGATAACTAATTGCTATTCTCTTGCTGCTTTGGCATTTTAATTATGATGTGACTTGGAGGGAGCCATTTTCCATGCATCTTGTATGAAACTTTCTGTGTTTCCTGGACTTGCATGTCTATTTCCTTCTCCAAAGTAGGGAAGTTTTCTTTCATTTTTTTTTTTTCAAATAGATTTCCAATTTCTTGCTCTATCTCTTCTCCTTCTGGCACCCCTATGATGCAAATGTCGAAATGCTTGAAGTTGTCCCAGAAGTTGTTTATTCTAGCCTCATTTTTTGGATTCTTTTTTCTCCTTTTTGTTCAGATTGGTTGTTTTTCTTCTTTATGTTCCATATCATTGGTTTGATTCTCAGCTTCATTCACTCTACTGTTATTTCCTTGTAAATTTTATTTTATTTTTTTCAGATTTAATGTGTTTTATTGATTAAATTATTACATTTGTGCCAATTTCCCTTCCCTCTGCTCCCCTCCACCCGGTGGCCCCCCTCCCTCCAGTTGTCCCCCCCTTTTAGATTATGTCCATTAGTTGTGCATACAGTTCCTCCCAACCTCTCTCCGTCTATTCCATTCCCTCCTACCTTGATCCCCAATTCCTATATCATCTCCCTCCCTTTCCCCATTCCCCCTCCCTGTTGACCTCCCCCCAATATGCTTCCCGTACCCACAGTTCCTTTTCCACTCTCGTTGCCTATTTAGTTTGCCTTTGTTTCATCTCCCTAGCTTCTGTTTTTTTAAACCAGTCCCTTTAACATCTCATATAACAGTGGTTTGGATCTAATGAACTCTTTCAGTTTTATTTTGTCCTGGAAACACTTTCTCTGTCCTTCTATTCTGAATGACAATTTCGCTGGATAGAGTATTCGTGGTTGTAGGTTTTGGATTTTCATTACTTTGAATATTTCTTGCCAGTCTCTTCTTGCCTGTAGGGTTTCCCTTGAGAAGTCAGCTGATAGTCTAATTGGAACCCCTTTGTACATAATTCTTTTCTTCTCTCTTGCTGCTTTTAAGATTCTCTCTTTATCTTTAATTTTTGACATTTTGATTATAATGTGTCTTGGGGTGGTTCTCCCTGGGTCCAGTCTCTTGGGAACTCTCCTTGCTTCCTGGACCTGCAGGTCTATTCCCTTCCCCAAGTCTGGGAAGTTCTCCTTTATTATATTTTCACTCAATTTTTCAAGTTCTAGTTCATCTTCCTCATTCTCTGGCAAACCAATGATTCTTATGTTGGGCCTTTTATAGCTGTCCCAGAGGTTTCTGATCCTCTCATTGTTGCTTCCTATTTCCTCTCGCTGCATTGGTTGACTGCTTGTTCCTTCTCCATATTCCAGTTTGTTGAAATGAACTCTGGATTTTTTTTCCTCACCATCTGTCTCGTATGTGGTTTTGTTCCTTTCGTTATGAAAGTTTTTCGCTTCTTTCTTATCTTTTTCCTGCTCTTTTGTGAATTCTGTAAGCCATCTGTTAGCAATGGCCCAGAACTGAGCCTCTGACAGGTTTCTTATCTGTTCATCTGTCAGGTTCTCTATCTGCTGCCTGGTGAGTTGTGTCACCGGGATTTCTATAGTTGTCTACCTCATTTTGACAGATGCGTTTTGTTTTCTTGGGCCGGCTGTCCGGGGCAGTGCCTGTGTACGCGTCACAAATCAGCGACCGGCGCCTGCCTGTCCGCGACCTATTTCGCAGCCCTGTGGTGCTTTCTTTGGGGGCGGGGCTCCAAGATGGATTCACACAGTTATTCAGCTAGGAGACCGGGATCCGTCCTCCCGCCCCCCTGGGCCTCACTGTTCAAGGCGATGCGGCGGCCGCTCTCCCCAGCTCCGGAGTCGCGCACTGCCAGGGGCTTGGCCGCAGCCGGAACTCCTCGCCGGGGTCGCGCACCGCCAGGGCCTTGACTGCAGGCGGGATTCCTCGCCGCCCACCGCTGTCCAGGTGCGACCGCAAACAGCACTGCCCTCTTTAACTCTTACCTGCCCAAATGGCACCGCTGGTTTATAACTTCATATGTTGGACTTCCGTGTAGTTTTATTTTCTGGAATTTCTAGTTATCCTTTGTTTTGAAGTAGTTGTATTCCTCTCTAGTTGTAGAGGGAGACCTAGCGTGTCCGTCTAAGCCTCCATCTTGGCCGGAAGTCCAAATTTTATTTTTTTAATTGTTGTTCAGTTACAGTTGTCTCAATCTTCCCCCTAGAGCTGTCCCCTGCCCTGCCCTTCAACTGCTTCCCAGAGTCAATCCCCACCCTGTCGTCCATGTCTATGGGTCTTTTATACTTGTTCCTTGCTAACCCTTCCCCTTCTTTCTGCCATTTCCTTCTTCCCCACCTTCCCTCTGGTTGCTGTCAGTTTGTTCCTTATTTCTGTGTCTCTGGTTCTATTTTTCTTGTTTGTTTGTTTTGTTCATTAGGTTCCACTTAAAAGTGAGATCATATGGTATTTGTCTTTCATCACCTGGCTTATTTCAATTAGCATAATACTCTCCATTTCCATCCATGCTGTTGTGAAGAGTAGGAGTTCCTTCTTCATTTCTGCTGTGTAGTATTCCATTGTGTAAATGTACCCCAGCTTTTTGTTCCACTTATTCACTGATGGGCACTTAGGCTATTTCCAGCACTTGGCTACTATAACTAATGCTGCAATGAATATTGGGGTACATAAGTTGTTTTGAATTGGTGTTTCAGGATTCATAGGCTAAAATCCCAGCAGTGAGATCAGTGGATCAAAAGGTAGTTTCATTTTAAGTTTTTTGAGGAAAGTCCATACTGTTTTCCATAGTGGCTGCACCAGTCTGCATTCCCACCAGCAGTGCACTAGGGTTCCCTTCCCTCCACTTCCTTGCCAGCACATGTTTGTTTATTTGTTGGTGATGGCCAGTCTGACTGGTGTGAGGTGATATTTCATTGTGGCTTCTATTTGCATCTCTCTGATGGCTAATGATGTTAAGCATTCTTTCATATGTCTATGGACCCTCTGTATGTCCTCTTTGGAAGTGTTTGTTCAGATCCTTTGCCCATTTTTTAATTGGGTTATCTGTTTTCTTGGTGTTGAGTCATATAAGTTCTTTATATATTTTGGAAATCAATCCCTTGTGTGAGGTATCATTGGCAAATATATTTTCCCATATGGTGGTTCCCTTTTCATCTTGCTGATGTTTTCTTTGGCTGAGCAAAAACCCTTTAGTTTGATGTCTCCCATTTGTTTATTCTTTTTTTTTTTTTTATTTCCCTTAGCTTAGGAGATATGTCAGTGAAAATATTGGTACATGAGATATCTGAAATTTTCCTGCCTATGTTTTCCTCCAGGACTTTATGGTGTCATGGCTTACATTTAAGTCTTTGGTCCATCTCTTTTTATTTTTAAGTATATTTTATTGATTATGTTGTTACAGTAGTCCCAGTTTGTTCCCCCTTTGCTCCTCTCTGCCCAGTACCCCCTTTCCCTCCAGCAATCCCACCCCCCTTAGTTCATGTCCATGGGTTATGCACATAAGTTCTTTGGCTTCACCCTTTCCTATATTATTCTTAACTTCCCCCTGTATATTTTGTACCAACTGATTATGCTTCTTAGTCCCTGCACCATTTCCCCATTTTTCCACCTCTCCTGTCCTGGCTGATAACCCTCCAAATGATCCCTATACTTATGATTCTGTTCCTATTCTGGTTTGCTTAGTTGGATTTTGTTTTTATTTTTTAGATTCAGTTGTTGATAGTTGTGAGTTTGTTGTCATTTTAATGTTCATAGTTTTCATCTTATTTTTCTTAAGTAAGTCCCTTTGACATTTCATATAATAATGGGTTGGTGATCATGAACTTCTTTAGCTTTACCTTGTCTGAGAAGCACTTCATCTGCCCTTCCATTCTTAATGATAGCTTTGCTGGATAGAGTAATCTTGGTTACAGGTTGCCTTTCATCACATTGAATACTGCTTGCCAGTCCCTTCCTGCCTGCAAAGTGTCCTCTGAGTAATCAGCTGATAGTCCTATAGGCATCCCCCTGAAGGCAACTCTCTGCCTCTCTCTTGCTTCCCCCAGGACTTTATCTTTCACATTTGGCATCTCAGTAATGATGAGTCCTGGTGTGGTCCACTCTGGGTCGAGTTTGCCCGGGACCCTGCGTGCTTTCCAGGCCTGTATGTTCATCACCTTCGCAAAATTTGGGAAGCTTTCCTCATTTTTTTCAATCTTGCTTTCTCATTCTGCACTGGTTGACTGTTTTCTTCTTCCTTATGTTCCAAATCATTGATTTGAATCCCGGTTTCCTTCCCTTCACCATTGGTTTTGTGTGGATATTCCTTCATTTCACTTAGCATAGCCTTCACTTCTTCTCTTATGCATTTGCCGTACTCAAGCATATCTGTCAAACCTGTGAGCATGTTTATCACCAGTGTCTTGAATTCTGTGTCTATTAGGTTGTCTCCTCATCTGTTATGTTGACTATCTCCCTGTGGCATAGTTCTCCCACCAGAATCTTGATTCGTTTTCCCTTTGGGCCATAATCTCTGTCTCCTTATTCTGACAGGCTTCTGTATTTGTTTGCCTCTGTGTCCCAGGTAGAGCTGTCACTCCTGTTACATTGTAAGGGGCAGAACCTTAGGGATTCGTCAGTACAGGGTGACCTGTTTTACCACGTTGTCACGCCGTATGTGGTGGAGGGGTTCAAGAGGGAACAATGCCGCCAGCCCTGCACTCACCCACTTTCCAGGCACCTCTTCCACTTCCACACCAGACTGGCTCCCCTCTAGCTGCTGCCCTGGCCATCATTCCCAGAGTTGGTGGATCTGCGGACGTTCTAGAACTGTGGGGGCCCTTTAAACAAGTGGACTCTGCTGAGACCAGCAGTTTCTGCCTCCACCCCAACCCCCACTGGTCTGCACAGTCAGAAGCAATGAGGCTTGATTTTCTCCGGTGCTGGGACTGTGAGCTGCAAGGTCTGCTGAGGAGCTGGGAATGCTCCCCAGGTGTCCCCCCTGATTTTTAAAAATGTGTGACTGAGCTTTCTCCTGGTCTCCCACTCTGCCGCTGCTGCCACTACCAAACTGCGCCCTCTTTGCCCTGGCTTCCCCCCTCCTACCTGTCTGGATGGATATTTTTTCTTTGTATCTTTGTTTGCTGGACTTCCATGTAGTTTGATTTTCTGGAACTTCTGGTTATATCTAGTTTTGAGGTAGTTGTATTCTTTCTTAGCTGTGGAGGGAGATGCAGTGTGTCTGTCTATGCCTCCTTTTTGGCCGGACGTCTAAGTCTTTGATCCATCTTGAGTTTATTATTGTGTGTGGTGTAAGTTGGTGGTCTAGTTTCATTTTTTTGCATGTCCCTGTCCAGTTCTCCCAACACCATTTGTTGAAGAGGCTCTTTTCACTCCATTTTATGTTTCTCCGCCACTTGCCGAATATTAGTTGACCATATAGACCTGGATTTATTTCTGGGTTCTCTATTCTGTTCCATTGATCTGTATGTCTGTTCTTATGCTAGTACCAGACTGTTTTGATTACTGTGACCTTGTAGTGTAGTTTGGTATAAGGTATTGTGATTTCTCCTACTGTGTTCTTCTTCCTCAAGATTGCTGTGGCTACTTGGGGTCTTTTTTGGTTCCTTATAAATTTTTGAAGAATTTGTTCTAGGTCCGTGAAATATGTCACTGGTATTTTAATAGGGATTGCATTGAATCTGGAAATTGCATTGGGTAGTATGGATGTTTTAATGATGTTCACTCTTCCCATTCATGAACATGGTATATGCTTCCATTTATTTGTATCTCCTTTAATTTCTTTCTTCCATGTTATGTAATTTTCTGAATACAGTCTTTTATTTCATTGGTTAGGTTTATTCCTAGGTACTTTATTTTCCTTGTTGCTATAGTAAATGGGACTTTTGTTCTAGTTTCTCTCTCTGATATTTTATTGTTGGTGTGAGAAATGCCTTTGATTTCTGAACATTGACTTTGTACCCTGCTATTTTGCCAAATTCACTAATTAGGTTCAGTAGCTTTATATTGGAGTCTCTAGCAGTTTCTATGTACACTATCATGTCGTCTGCACATAATGACAGTTTTTCTTGCTCTCTTCCAATTTGGATGCCTTTTATTTCTCTTTGTTCTCTGATTACTGTTCTAGAACTTCAAAGACTGGGTTGAATAGGAGTGGAGAGAGTGGACATCCTTGTTTTGTTCCTGACCTCAGGACGAATGCTCTCAGTTTCTGCACATTGAGCAAAACTTTTTGTTGGCTTCAGATTTTTGGTATATGGCATTATTATGTTGAGGTATGATCCCTCTATTTCCATTTTGCTGAGAGTTTTCATAATAAATGGGTGTTGTACTTTATCAAATGTTTTTCTGTATCTATTGATATCATCATGTGATTTTTGTCTTTCATTTTGTTTATGTCATGTATTACATTTATTGAATTGTGAATATTAAACCATCCTTGCATCCTAGGATGAATCCCATTTGATAATGGTGTATTATATTTTTAATGTGTTGCTGGATCTGGTTTGCCAATATTTTGTTGAGGATTTTAACACCTATGCTCATCAGCGATATGGCCTATAGTTTTCTTTTTTTGTTGTGTCTTGACCTGGTTTTGGAATTATGGTAATACTGGCTTCATAGAAAGAGTTTGGGAGTCTCCCATCTCCTTGGATTTTTTGGAATAATCTGAGAAGGATAGGAGTTACTTCTTTCCTATATGTTTTCTAAAATTCACCTGTGAAGCCATCTGGTCCAGAGCTTTTGTGTGCCAGGAGTTTTTTGATTACTGCTTCAATTTCACTACTTGTTATCAGTCTGTTCAGGCTTTCTGCTTCTTCTTGATTCAGTTTTGGAAAATTATATATCTCCAGAAATTTGTTCATTTCCTCTAGGTTGTCAAATTTCTTGCCATTCAATTGTTCATAATAATTTCTTACAATCCTTTGTATTCCTTTAAAAAAATTTTTTTTGTTTATTTGTTTGTTTATTTATTGTTAGAGAGAGGGGAAAGGAGACAGAGAGGGAGAGAAACATCACTGTGTGGTGGCCTCTCACTTGCGCCCCTAAGTGGAGACCTGATGTGCAACCTACTTATGTGCCCTGACTGGGAATTGAACCAGCCATACTTGGTTTGCAGGCCGATGCTCAATTCACTAAGCCACAGCAGCCAGGGGTTCAATCCTTTTTATTTCTGTGGTATCATTTGTGATCTCTCTCTTTAATTTTTTGATTTTATTTATTTGGGTCCTCTCTCTCTTTTTCTTGATGAGCCTGGTTAAAGGCTTGTTGATTTTGTTTATCTTTTCAAAGAACCAGCTCCTATTTTTGTTGATCTTTGGAATTGTTTGTTTAGTCTATTTGTCATTTAATTCTGCTCTGATCTTGATGATTTTCTTTCCTCTACTTGCTCTGGGATTTGTTTGTTGTTCTTCCTCTAGTTCTTGTAGCTGTAGGGTTAGATTTTTTAATTTGAGATTCTTCTATCCTTTTCAGGTAGGCCTGTATTGCTATGAACTTTTCTCTCAGGACTGCTTTCACTGTACTCCATAGGTTTTGGGTTGTTGTGTGTTCATTACCATTTGTTTCCAGTAACTTAAAAAAAATAATTTATTTGTTTGTTTGTTTGTTTATTTACTTATTATTAGAGAGAGCAGAAAGGAGAAAGAGTGGGAGAGAAACATCACTGTGTTGTTGCCTCTCACTCATGCCCCCAACTGGGAACCTGACGTGCAACCTAGTGTTGTGCTCTGACTGGGAATTAAACTAGCGACACTTGGCTCACAGGTCACCACTCAACCCACTGAGCCACCTGAACCAGGGTTCCAGTAACTTCTTGGTTTCTTCCTTGATGTTATTGTTAACCCATTCATTATTTAATAGCATGTTATTCATTCTCCATGAGTTTCATTGTTTTTAATTTTTTCCTTGAGGTTGATTTCCAGTTTTAGGCCATTGTGATCTGAGAATATACTTGATATAATTTCAATTTTCTTGAATTTGTTGAGGCTTGTTTTGTGTTCTACCACGTGGTCTATCTTTGAAAATGTTCCATGTACACTTGAAAAGAATGTATATTTTGCTTCTTTGAGATGAAAAATTCTATATATATCAGTTGAGTCCATTTGTTCCAGAGTGTTATTCAATGCCTCAATATCTTTGCTTTGAGGATATGTCCATTGTTGACAATGGGGTGTTAAAGTCCCCTACTATGAGTTTGTTGCTATCTATATCCTTCCTGAAGACTTTTAAAATTTTTCTTATGTATTGGGTGCTCCTATGTTGGGTACATATATGTTTACAGGGTTATACCTTTTTGATGGATTTTTCCCTTAACTATTATGAAATGTCCTCCTTTGTCTCTTTTTATGGCCTTTGCTGTGAAATCTGTTTTGTCTGATATAAGTATTGCTACCCCAGCTTTTTACTTTCATGTCCATTTGCTTGAAATATTTTTTTCCATCCTTTCACTTTCAGTCTGCATAGATTTTTTTGTTCTAAGGTGCGTCTCTTGTAGACAGCATATATGTGGGCTGTGCTTTCTTATCCATTCAGCTACCCTATATCTTTTGATTGGTGCATTTAATCCATTTACATTTAAGGTTATTATCGATAGGTACTTATTCATTGTCATTTTCCCCCTTTGTACTTGCGTTCCTCTTTGTCTCTCTCTGTTTCTTTATCTTCTTAAAGCAGACCCTTTAGCATCTTTTGCATTGCTGGTTTGGTGGAGATGTATTCTTTTAGCCTTCTTTTGTCTTGGGAACTCCTTAATTTCACCTTCCATTTTGAATGAGAGCCTTGCTGGGTAGAGTATTCTTGGTTGTAGCCTTTGCTTTTCATTGCTTGGAATATTTTTTGCCATTCCCTTCTGGCTTGTAGTGTTTCTGCTGAGAAATCTGATGAGAGCCTTATTGAAGCTCTCTTGTATGTTATTAGCTGTTTCTCTCATGTTGTTTTTGGGATTCTCTCTTTGTCTTTGAATGTTGTCATTTTAATTATGATGTGTCTTGAAGTGGGCCTGTTGGGGTTCATCTTCATTGGGACCCTCTATTCTTCTTGGACTTGTGTGACTCTTTCTCTCCTCATGTTAGGGAAGTTTTCTGTCATTAGTTTTTTTAAATAGGCTTTCTATCCCTTGCTCCTCATCTTCTCCTTCTGCGATTCCTATTATATGGATATTATTACATTTCATGTTGTCCTGCAGCTGTCTTAGAGCCTCTTCAGTCTTGTTCAGTCTTTTTTCATTTTGTTACACTGTCTGGGAGTTTTTGTCTACATTGTCCTCTAGCTCGCTGATCCGATCTTCTGCTTCCTCTAGCCTGCTTTTAATTCCTTCTACTGTGTTCTCCAATTTAGAAATTGTATTCTTTATTTCCTCCTGGCTCTTATTGATAGCTTCTATGTCCTTTTTCATGTTGTTGTAGTTCTCAGTAAGTTCCTTGTAGTTTTCCTGGAGTTCTTTGTAGTTTTCTTTGAGCTCACTGAGCTCATTGAGCTTCCCTGTAATGCGTGTTTTGAATTCCATGTCTGGTAGTTTGCATCCCTCTATTTTATTTAGCACTCTTTCTGGGGATTCCTCCTATCCTTCGATGGAGGGTTGTTTTCCTGTCTCTCCATTTTTGTGACTTTTCTTGTTTGTTGCTGCTTCTTAGATTGATCTGCACTACTGGGTTCTTCCTCTGGTGGCATCAGATTGTGTACCAGTCTGGCCCTAGGCAGCCTGTTTGAGACTACCAGAGATCTACTGCCTTTGTCTGTTTTCTTTAGTTATTAATCTATTCAATCTGTGATCAGCTGTCAGGCTTAATCTCTGAGGTGAAGCAGATTAATTCCTGCTAACGGGGCTTTTGCTTCCTCTCAGGTAATATCACTTGGAGGGCAACGGTCTGCCTGCAGTATAGGGAATGAGTCAACACTGGGACCTGGTCGGCTGCTCCCTTAGTTCTCTCCTCAAGCCACCGCCCTAGATTATTTTCAAGTGTCTCTGTACTCTCTGCCCTCCCTTTACTTCAGCCCAAGGTAAGTGGGTGGCAAAATATTTTTGTAAGAGCTCTTTTTCTCCAACTGCTTTTTTCAGGCCAGCAAAAAACCTTGTGGCTTTTTGTTTTTCACAGCTGGATTCTATTTTACTTTCTGCTCTCTTGCCCAGCTGGGGGTTTAGATCCTGCCCTTCTCAGGGGGAACCCCTGGCTGCTGAGCTGTTTCTCAGTCCCTTTAGCTGCCATCTGTGGGAGCCCAGCCAGCCCTTTCATGTCTCCACACTTCCTACTGATCACATTGTGATGAAGTAGCCTTTTCTGTCTCTCCATGGTTATAAGACTTCTCTCCAGCTGGTGTTCAGTTGGTTATTCCAGATGACTTCTCCACAATTTTGTTGTCATTCCAGATTGGTCCTTGGAGGAAGTTAGTGTAGCTTCCACTTACTCCTCCACCTCTTGGATCTAGCCATTGGTGTTTTAATAGGGATTTCATTGGAACTATAAATTGTTTTGGTTAGTATGGACATTTTAATTATGTTAATTCTTCCAACCTATGAACACAGCATATGGTTCCTTTACTTGTTTCTTCCTTAATTTCTTTCTTCAGTGCTACATAGTTTCCTGAGTACAGGTCTTTTACCTCCCTGGTTAAGTTTATTCCTAGGTACTTCATTTTTCTTGTTGCTATAGTGAATAGAATTTTTTTCCTAGTTTCTATTTCTGATATTTCATTGTTGGTGTACAGAAATGCCTTCAATTTCTGAATATTGACTTTGTATCCCGCTCTTTTGCTAAATTTACTTATTAGGTCAAGTAGTTTTTTTGTGGAGCCTATAGGGTTTTTTATATACTCTATCATGCCATCTGCAAACAATGGCTGTTTTACTTCCTCTTTTCCAATTTGGATGCCTTTTATTTCTTTTTGTTTTCTGATCACTATGGTTAGAACTTCCAATACTATGTCTAATAGAAGTGGTGAAAGTGGACAACCTTTTCTTGTTCCTGATCTTAGGGGGAAAGCTTTCAGTTTTTGCCTTTTGAGTATGATGTTGGCTGTAGGTTTTTTATATATGGCCTTCATTATGTTGAGGTATGCTCCCTCTACTCCCACTTTACGGAGTGTTATTATCATTGTAAATTGTTCCTTATTTCAATTAGTGTATTTTTCATTTCTGACTGGTTCTTTTTTATGCTGTTGAGGTCCTCACTATGTTCCTTGTGCATCCTTACAACCAGTGTTTTGAACTCTGCACCATAGATTACTTATCTCCATTTTGTTTAGTACCTTTTTCAAGGTTTTGACCTGTTCTTTCATTTGGTCCATGTGTCTTTGTCTCTGTTTTGGTAGCTTTCTTATTTGTTTATATATATTAGTTATAGAGTTGTTATGACTCTATGTCTGGGTAGTGTGGCCTAATATAGTAGGTGTCCAGTAGGATCCAGTAGCACAGACTCTCCTATCACCCAAGCTGGGTACTTGAGGTGTGCCTTTGTGTGAGCTGTGTATATCCTCCTTTTGTATTGAGACTTAATTGCTGTTGGCAGGTCAATGGGAGGGATTTAACCAGGCCAGTCAGCTGCAAGTATTGGCTGTGAGCACTTACCACTGACCTCTAACCTCCATGGAGGACCAGCTGTGCATGGGTAGAGTGTTGGTGCTGTGACGTGGTCTGTAGCTATCAACTGCATGAGCCAGCTCTCTGTTTTTTGGATGGTGCAGGCCAAGTTCAGGACCCATCTATGTTTTCCCAGGGTCACTCTGCATGAGCTATAAAGCAATCTGAGTTGGCTGCTACTTGTGCTGGGCTTGGAGAAGCCAAGGTGTGAATCTAGGTTGGCTGCTGCTAGTTCAGTGTCAGGGGCCACTCAGCAAGTGGTATAAGGGCTGGGATTTCATTGAGGCCAGCTGTTGCTTGTTTGAGAGGATTTAGGATTTGTGAAGCATGGGCCACAACCAGCCATTCATATGGAACAGTGATTGTGATGGGCCCATGTTGGGTTAGATGGAATCTCTGGGGATCTCTAGGGTGGAGCAAACATCATTAGCCGGGTTGATGGAGCCTCAGATTTGGCATCTGCTTTTCAGTTTGGTGACTGTGTCAGGAGAGGGTTCGGAAATGGGACAATGGCTTCTTCCTGCCCTTCTGTCTTGGAGCAAATTGTCCCACAGCTCTCCCCTTGATGGCAGACTCTTCAGTTCCTCACTGTGTGCCACTGGTGCCTTTCAAGATTCTACCTTGCCCACAACCCAGGTATGTGCCCTGACTGGGAGTTGATCCAATGACCTTTCAATTTACAGGCCAGTGCTCAATCTACTAAGCCACAGCTTCCAGAGCTGTAATTTAATTTTAAGTTTGACCTCCCACTGGTAACCTTGTAAGACAAAACTCTTGCCTTACTATAGTTTCTGCTACATGATTTAAAGAAGAAGAAGAGGGACTAAAGTGGGAATTATATACCTGTATTTGCCCATATTTATATCTATCTGTTCACCTGTTACAGAACACCAATGCTGTTGCAGAACTGTCAGTGAGATTCTACTGCTCACTGCCTCTAGATAAACCTCTGGAGTCAGAAGTTTGGTAGAAGAGGAAGGAGTTGTTTTGTTCATTCTTTTTTTTAAGGGGTTGTTTCTTAAAGGCTATGTAGTTTTGTAGTACTGGAAGGTTTTCATCTCAGAGTTCTGCTCCTTTTTAAACAACCAAAGACAAATAATTCTGCCAGGCCAGAACAGTTCCAGAATGTGTCTGGAATCCCTTTTCCCATTTTAAAGTACCATCTTTTGGAAAATGCAGGTTGCTATAGCATGCTCATCATGGCTGCTTGGCAGGCTCCTGGTCAGTTTGGCTATCGGCATCTCTCATGATTCTCTGTGTCCTGGCCAGGAAGGGCCATGTAGTACCAGCCAGCACTGCTGTCACTTTCTGTGTAGGAATGCACCCACCACATAGCCTCCAGGGCCCACCATCCTCAGGAACTCAGGTCCCTTGCAGTCAACTAGACTAGTGAGGGGAGGAGAGAGACCCTGTGTATCTCAGCACATTCTATTTTAAGTCTTGGCCCAGAAATCCATGCACAACAGAGCATCTGGTGTTTCAACCAATGGACACCATTGTCTGCCATGTTTCTCAGCTCCCCAGTGTCTTTGATCCTCTTCTGGTGGAAGGGGGCAGACAGTTCCCAAATGTGCACAGGTGCACAAACGTCCAGTCTGAGATAGGGCATCTGGCCCCCCTGCAGCTCACACAGACTCCGTACAAGCTCCCTCTGGCAGTGTCACAAACGTGCCAATTGCTTACCCTCCCCCAGGGTAAGGAAGCCTATTTTGCAGGCTGTGACTTCAAACCACCACCTTAGGATTTCCTCCCCACCCCCTTCCTTCTCCATGGGTAGGGGGAAACTTCTTTTTCCAGATCAGGGTTCCCTCAGATTGGGGTCTCACCCACTCCCCAGAAGTTTGGCCAGAGCTACTCTGTTACAGATCTGTCATAACTCATCTCAATGACATTGTTTTTAGCTATTGGCAACCTAGTTCTTTCTCTCTTACTAAAGTCACCATAAGCTAAATAAGAGTGCTTGATAAAAAATTACAAATGATTATTCTGAAAATTCTTTTCAAAATTGACCAAAGCCAGCACACACAAAATAAAAATGTCAGAAAAAGGAGTGACTCATATAGCTTTCTTATTCTGCTTACATTTTTGCAACAGCGCCTCTGATAATTTCTGCTTCCAGAAGGGAAAGATGGATTATGAAAGAAAAAAGAACTAACAGGTTTATTGTGAAGATGTGTTTCTATATATAAAGTATCTAAGTACCTGGCACAATGCAGTAACTCAGTAAACATTAGTTAACTTTTGTGTTTTCCTAAGAATGTGGAAAAGTAACATGAATAAATTGTAAAAGCAAAACTCTAGTTCAATAATTTAAAACTTTCCCCAAAAGCCTTTAATTAAGATTAAAAAACAAAACAAAAACCAAAAAACTAAGAACTTTAAGGACTTCCACATGATAGAATGTTTGGAGGAGTAGCAATAATGAGAAAAGATTCTTAGGATTCAGAAGACTGAGCCTTTGACTTTTCATTGGGTTTTATAATTTATATTCTTTCTTGCTTCTCTCTATTTCTTTGCCTAACATGTGGTTTGCTGTCATTGGAGTAGAGACTATATAAGGACAATGTCATGTCTGTAAAGCAGTCTCTAGTACCTATTGGGTTTTCTCCCATATATGTACTGCTTCCACAGGTTTTTGAAGTCTGGCTGGTCACAGGGATTCTTCAAGGTTATTGGGATGTCATTTACTGAGATGGGAGGTTTTTGTGTCCTGACTTACTCTGGCTGTTTATGTCACCTTATTGCCAGGAGCACATTTTATTCAACCCATTAATATAAAGATGTTCAGAGTTAATGATGAGTAAACAATATATATTTTGTGCATTTTACAGGTTATTGCTTTTCTTTTGCATCTTAGGTGGAACAATCTGACTGTGCTCACAACTTAAATTTGAACACATTTTAAAAATTGCTTTGGTCATTATTTCAGGCACTTATGAAGTTGCTGCATAAGAATCCTGCAAAAAGCATATGCATTTAGATTCATGGCAGTGCTCTCAGTCACTTTCTTGCTTGAGAAAAACATAAATACCTGCCAAGGGTCAATGTACTGTTTTGGGAAAGTAATGATCACTCTGTTACTATCAATCTTATGGAAGTTCACTGTTTAATTCTCTGTTCAGAAGCAATCACATACAGAAGGCATAGGCAATCTCTTAGCATGAAAGGCTGCTTCCTAACTAAGCTTAGTTCAGTAGATCCCATTTGCATTGAAAGGCTTAAGTCTGTGGTTTTTTTTTTTGTTTTTTTTTTGGTGGTGTTTGTACTAAAGGCAATATAGTAGTGTGGTTAACAGCAGTGATTTTGACCTTACATAAAACTGAGTCAGATCCTTACTTTCCTATCTCTAAACTATGTGATGTCTGCCAAATTCTTAAGCACTTTGCCTTTCATCTTCTTTATTTATATAGTCCTTAACTCAGTGTTCTCTTGCAAGTTTGATGAGCAGCACTTAAATATAGCAAACTCATATAGCTTGATTACTAAAATTAACTTTTAGTTTTCTTCTGAAAAACTTTATTACAGTGTTTTCACAAGTGTTTTAAGTTCTCCATCAGAAGTAAAGCCCTATAGCATAAATAGATGTTTACCTATGTCGCAGGTAGGAAAGTTGATGCAAAGCACTCATGAGGTAAGTCATGGGGCCTGTGCTGCAATTGCTTCTCACAGTTGTGTTGGGCTGTGTTGAGACACCTATACTCTCTACCAGGTCACTGTTGCAATTAAGGGCACATATTTGGAAAAGTGCTGATTTGAAATAGGAGTGCTAATAGCTGCAATGGAGCTGGATGTTTCATTTTATGAAGCCAATTTGTCCATGACACCAACTGATTGAACTTAGGACCCTGTCTCATAAGCCCTACATTCTGGCTACTGATTGAACCATTGCTATCTGAGAGCTGTCACCTTTTTTACAGGTTGAACCACACAAAAAAGAGCAGAGCCAGAAAAGTAATTAGAGTTCATGAGTTCAGGGAGACCACAAAAGGATTTTGACTGAACTTTCTTTATTGTTCATGATGAGCTGCTGGGTTTCAGAGCTTTAGGATATTAGTTTCCCCTTGTACATCCATGGGGGATATGTTTCAAGACTTCCAGTGGATGCCTGGAACTGTGGATAGTACCAAACCCTGTATATTAAATATATAATTAAACTTATGATAAAGTTTAATTTATAAATTAGGCACATGAAGAGATGAACAATATGTAATAATAAAATAAAACAATTATAACAATATAATGAAAGTTATATCACCAAATTAACACAAATTCCTTTATTTACAATTTCATAGATAAAAGATTTTTCTTACCATACATCTTAGCAATCTCAGGATATGATTTTTTTCTTTCCTTATTAAGTCAAGAACCTTCACCTTTTCACTTAAAAGAAGCACTGTATGGCTTCTCTTTGGCATATTTGAATTGTGCTTTGGTGTATTTGTATCAGCAAAGATAAGTAAAATAAGGGTTAGTTGAGCACAATGATTGTGATATCATACCATCAATTTGGTAACTCAGATAGCTACTAAGTGAACAAAGTGCAGTAACAGGTAATGTATACAACATGGATATGCTTGACAGGTCGATGACTTATGTTTAAGTGGGACGAAATAGGACAGCACAAGATTCCATCATGCTACTCAGGATGGCATGCAGTTTAAAATTTATGAACTGTTTATTTCTGGGACTTTTCCATTAAATATTTTCAGACTGAGGTTGACTGAGTAACTGAAACCTCATAAAGTGAAACTGCAAATAATGGGAGATTACTGTGTTGGTTTCTCAGACTGGGTAAAGCTAAATGAAATGTAACTTTAAATTAGCCAGATAAAAGGCTTAAATATTTTCTTTTTTATTTATAATTAATTAATATTTTTATTGACTTCATTGGGGTGACATTTGTTAACAAAACCATACAGGTTTCAAGTGTGCAACTTAATAAACCATCATTTGCATACTGCATTGTGTGCCCATTGTCCAAAGTAAAGTCTCCTTTGGTCTGTTTATTCCCCTTCCAGCCCCCAAGTCCCCTCCGCTCTGATACCTGTCAGACTGTTCTACATATCTACACTCCTGTTTCTATTTTATTTGTTAAATTATATTATTCATTAGATTCTAAATATAAGTGAGATCATATGGCACTTGTATTTATCTGACTGGCTTATTTCATTTAGCATCGTGCTCTTCAGGTACACTCATGCTGTTGCAAAAATGTATTGGGTTTGCCAAGACATCCATTTAGTTTTTTCCATAAAATAAAAGACACATTTTTCACTTCCACCAGTAACTTTATTGATTTGGATATTTTGAGTATGGTGGCTATCTCCTGTGTGGTTATAACATTGATTTTTCTGAATTAATGTCTTGATTTGATTGCTATCAACTTCAACTGATCTACCCAACCATGGAGCATCATACAGCAAGAAATCTCCAGCATGAAATTTTCAAACCAATTTTGACATGTTTGAACAGTCACAGCACCTTCTCCATACCTGCACAAATCTTTGTTTATGTTTCAGTTGCATTTTTACCTTTCTTTAAATAATAAAACATAATATACTCAAACTTTTGTGTATTTTCTTCCATCTTCAATATTAAAATGGCTACACAAAACTTCACCAATTGTGATAAATTAAAAAAGAAATACACCTTGATATGACAGCTGTAACAATACAATCTAACAAAATTGTTTCAAATGAAGTTAGTTAACTAAACTACCAGAGTCATCTTATGGAAAAAAAAAAAGCTCAAACTTTTTGGACAATCCAATAATATTTTCTTCTTTTTGTGGCTGAGTAATATTCCATGGTGTAAATGTACCATAGCTTTTTCATCCACTCATGTACTGATGGACACTTGGGCTGTTTTCAGATCTTGGCTATTGTAAATAACATCACAATGGACACAGGGATGCATATATTCTTTAGAATTAGAGTTTTTGGTTTCTTCAGGTATATTTCTAGGAGTGAAATCACTTGGTCAAAATACATTTCCATTTTATATTTTCTGATGTAAGTTCATATTGTTTTCTGCAGTGGCTGTACCAATCTGTATTTCCACTAACAGTGCTCAAGTGTTCCCGTTTTGTCCGTATCCTCACCAGCACTTGTTATTTATTGATTTATTGATGATAGCCATTCTGATAAGTGTGAGGTAATAACTCATTGTGTTTCTTTAAAATATTTTATTTATTTATTTTTAGAGAGAGGGAAAGGGAGGGAGGAAAGGGGGAGAGAAACATCAGTGTGTGAAAGAAACATCAGTTGGTTGCCTCTCACCTGGCTTATTCTTCTGTATGGCATAGGAGGTGGTCTAGTTTTATTTGTTTTGCATGTACCTGTCCACTTTTCCCATAATTTATTGAACAGATTGTCTTTACACCATTGCATCTTCTTGCCTCATTTGTTAAATATTAATTGACCATATTGGCATGGGTTTATTTCTGGGCTCTCTATTCTGTTCCATTTTTCTGTATGTTGATATTTTAATTTTCCTTTTCAGTTTTTTATTTCTAAATAAAATCATTTAATCATATGAAGAACTCAAATTTTTTTAATACAAGGAAGAAGAAGGATCGAAAAACAGAAATCATAAACAAAGATATTCTCTTGTATCTTGTTGATTTTGACCAAAAAGCCAAAGGATAAATGCCAACAATAAATAACCAATAAGCACAAGTATTTCTTGAATTACTACTCTCTAAGATTAAGGCAATGGCCTCTGTTCAATACAGGTTCTCCAACTTCTTGCCAAGATGGCCCAGTCTCTCAGACATATTAATGGGTCTTACCCATGAGTTTTTGCTTGTTTTCCATGTAATTTAAGGGAGTGACTTTCTCATAATGGGTGATCAGTAACTGTTAGCTCTTACTGTTGTTATCTCTACTCTTTTTGAATCCTCTCAGTATGAGATAGGTACTATTATTAGCTCCATTTAATACCTATTACCACTGAGACTTAGGTTAAATAACTTGCCTGTTGAAGAACTCTCAGTGACTAAATGGGCAAGCTGGAATGTAAAGCCAAGTCTTTATTATCATCAGTGTCTATTTCACATACAGGATGGGGCAAAAGTAAGTTTAGAGTTTTTGTATGGAAAGTAACATAATAATTAATAAATAACAATACAAGAATAAACTCTGTGCTTGTGTACTCACAACTGTAAACCTACTTTTGCCCAATCTTGTATTTTGAAGCTCTCTTATTTGCTAGATAAAGGTTTAATATTTTATATCTGCTTGATGAATTGACCTCTATATTACTGTGAAATACCTCCTACTTTTTCCTTAATAGTCTTTATTCTGAAATCGACTTTGTCTGATAAAAGTATAGATACTTTAGCTTTCTTTTGTAATAGCTGCATAGTATGTATTTCATATTCTTTTACTTTGAGCACTATGCTGAGTAGAAATTATGGAAACATTATTGCCTTATGATCTTAAGAGACAGCTTTCAGGATTTCACCATTAACTATGATGTTAGGTGGAGGCTTTCTTTAGAAGCTCTTTATTATGGTAGAGAAAGTTTTCTTCGTGTTTTTCTCCTGAGAGTTTTTAGTTTGCATGGGTAATAGATATTGTCAGGTGTTTTATTCTGTATCAATTAATATAATCATGCAGTTTTTTAAGCCTTTATATGATGAATTACAGATAGATTTCTTTATTTTCTGATTTTTAAAAATATATCTTATTGATTATGCTATTACAGTTGTCCCAATTTTTTCCAAATTTGGCCCCCTCCACTGGTTCTACCCATATCCTCTGGATACCCACCTTCCTTAGTACATGTCCATGTGTCATGCATATCAGTTTTTTGGCTACTCCATTTCCCATACTATTCTTAACACCCCCTGTCTATTCTGTACCCACCAATTTATACTTCTTAATCCCTGTGCCTTTTCCCCCATCTCCTCCCTTCCCCTTCCCAACTGATACACCTCCAAATGATCTCCATATCTATGATTCTATTTCTGTTCTGGTTGTTTGTCAGTTTGTTTTTTAGATTTATGTGTTGATATTTGTGTATTTATTACCATTTTAATGTTCATAGTCTTGACCTTCTTTTTCTTAAATAAATCCCTTTAACATTTCATGTAATAATGGCGTGGTGATGATGAACTCCTTTAGCTTTACCTTGTCTGGAGAGCACTTTTATCTGCCCTTTCATTCTAAATGATAGCTTTACTAGATAGAATAATCTATGTTGTAGGTTCTTCCTTTTCATCACATTGAATACTTCTTACCAGTCCCTTCTTGCCTTCAAAATTTCTATTGATAAATCAGCTGACAGTCTTACAGGAACTTTTTTGGAGGTAACTCTCTGCTTTTCTCTTGCTGCTTTTAAGTTTCTCTCTTTATCTTGAACCTTTGGCATTTTAATTACGATGTGTCTTGGGGTGATCCTCTTTGCGTTCATCTTGTTTGGGACTCTCTCTCTGCCCCCTGGCTTTGAATGTGTATTTTCTTCAACAAATTAGGGAAGCAGCTATACCTAATAAGTTTTTAATTTCCTTCTCTTTCTCTTTCCAGAACCCCTATCATTTGAATGTTGGTATGTCTGTATTTGTTCCTGAGGCTCCTTAGCCTATCCTTGTGATTTGGATTCTTTTTTCTTCTTCCTGTTCTGATTTAATGCTTTTTTCTTTTTTATGTTCCAAATTATTGATTTGATTCTCAGCTTCATCCACTTCACTATTGGCTCCCTGTAAGTTTTTCTTTATTTCACTTAGTGTGACCTTCATTCCTGACTGGATCTTTTTTATGCTGTTGAAGTACCCAGTGAGTTCCTTGAGCATCCTAATAATCAGTGTTTTGAACTCTGCATCTGAGAGATTGCTTATCTCCATTTTGTTTAGTTTTTTTTCTGGAGTTTTGTTCTGTTCTCTCATTTTGGCCATGTTTTTTTGTCTCCTCAGTTTGGCAGCCTTTTTGTGTCTGTTTCTATTAGGTATAGCTGCTTTGACTTCCTTCTTAGTAGTGTGACCTAATGTAGAAAAGTGTATTGGTAAGCTGGATGGGGCAGAGCCTTAGGTAACCACCAGGTTGAGGCAACCTTTGTGAACCAGGTTCATGGAGTATCTGATATGGTGTTGCTACTCTGTGGCTCCGTGTGTGGGAGGGCTCAGAAAGGGGACAATGCTGATTCTGTGGCTCTGGTCTTGTGTCTTGGAGGAAGCTGTCCCTTGACATTGCCCTAATGCCAGACATTTTAATTTCTTCCTGTATGCCTCTTGTGCTGGTGTCCTGGTGCTGAAGCCCAGAAGGAGTGAGACTCTGTAAGTCTGAAGTCTGTTGCAGTCCCTTTAAGAGGAGTCTCCTGAGTATCTTGAAGTTTCTTCCACTGCCCCACTGGTTTTATAGGCAGAAGTTATGGGGACTTATATTCCAGGCACTGGAACCCTAGGCTGGGTGGTCTGATATGGAGCTGGGATCCCTTGCTCTTGGGGTATCTCTCCAATTTTTCTCTGCCACACATGGGTATGGGACAATCTGTTCTGAATCTCTGCATCTTCATGCCTTTCTGAGCATCTCTGCATCTCTGCTCCTCCTACTCATCTGGATGAATGTGATTTCTTTAATTCCTTGGTTTTTGGACTCCCAGTCAGTTTGATTTTCTGATGATTCTGGGTGATACTTGTTTTGTAGTCTAGTTATAGTTTTTGCTGTGTTTGTGCAAGGAGGGGAGCCATGTTTACCTATGCCTTCATTTTGACCAGAAGTCTCTCTGATAGATTTTCTAATGTTGAATCAGCCTTGCCTTCTTAGAATATTTTGTTAATGTATTTTTGTAGCTATATTAGTGAGGAATATTGAACTGTAATTTTCATCTTCTGTACTATCTTTGGAAACAAGTTAATACTGATTTCATAACCACTGTTGACATACATTTGAATGACTGCATATTTTACAACGGAAACAATACAAACAAGCAGACAGTGGAGAAATATCTTAAAAGTATTGAAAGTTAAAACAAATATGTCAGCCTATAATTCTTTATCCACTAAAATATCTTTCAAAAACAAAAGCAAAATAAAGATTATTTTAGACACACAAGCCAAAAAAAATTCAGGAATGCATTACAGAATATATTTAAGGAGTTTGTTAAGAAGAAGAAACAAGATACCAAATAAAACTCCAGATTTACACAAGGGAATGAAGCCATAGGAAAATACAACTACATGAATAAATGAAAGAATTTATTTATTTATTTATTTAGCAAGTCTTTTATTATTTATATCTCCATAAAAGATAATTAACTATTTCAAGCAAAATAATAGCAATGTATTGTGAAGTTTATAACCTGTATAAAAGTAGAATGTATAACAATCCCTCAACATCAAGAAGGGTGATATAGAAGTAGACCTGTGAGTTTCTCTTACTATATGTTAAGTTATATAATACTATTTCATGGTAGACTGTGGAAAGTTATAAGTGACACTGTAAACCCAAAGTCAATCATTAAAGTAAAACAACAAATGCTTATAGCTAATAAGTCATAAAAGAAGATAAAATGGAATTATAAAAAATCTAATTCAAATGAAAGTAAAAATTAAGAAGAACAGATGGAACAAATAGAAAAATAGAAAGATGGTTGACAAATCCAACTATTTTAATACTCTCATTAAATGTAAGTGGCCTAAAAATCTCAATTGGAAGATATTGTATTATTGGAATTAAATACAACACTAAACTATATGCTGTCTACAAGAAATAAATGTAATAAAAAGACACAAATATGTTAAAAAGAACTATTGATTTCTAGTTTTATTTCATTTTTGTTAGTGAATACATTCTGTATGATTTTAATTCTTTACATATTGGTTTTTTTTAAAAGTATATTTTATTGATTATGTTGTTACAGTAGTTCTAATTTTTTCCCCCTTTGCTCCCCTCTACCCAGTACCACCCTTCCTTCCAGCAATCCCACCCTCCTTAGTTCATGTCCATGGGTCATGCATATAAGTTCTTTGGCTTCACCCTTTCATATATTATTCTTAACTTCCCCCTGTATATTTTGTACCAGCTGGTTATGCTTCTTAATCCCCTTCCTCTCTCCCAGCTGATAACCCTCCAAATGATCCCCATACCTATGATTCTGTTCCTATTCTGGTTTGCCTAGTTGGATTTTGTTTTTGTCTTTTATATTCAGCTGTGGATAGTTGTGAGTTTGTTGTCATTTTAGTATTCATAGTTTTAATCTTCTTTTTCTTAAGTAAGTCCCTTTGACATTTCATTTAATAATGGCTTGGTAATGATGAACTCTTTTAGCTTTACCTTGTCTGGGAAGCACTTCATCTGCTCTTCCTTTCCAAATGATAGCTTTGCTGGATAGAGTAATCCTGGTTGCAGGTTGCCTTTCATTACATTGAATACTGCTTGCCAGTCCCTTCCTGCCTGAAAAGAGTCCTCTGAGTAATCAGCTGATAGTCCTATAGACAACCCCCTGTAGGCAACTCTCCATCTCTCTCTTACTGCCCCCAGGACTCTCTCTTTATCTTTGACCTTTGGCATCTCAATCATTATGCATCCTGATGTGGTTCCCTCTGGGTCCAGCTCACCCGGGACCCTCTGTGGTTCCCGGACCTGTATGTCCATCTCCTTCACAAAACATGAGAAGTTTTCCTCATTTTTTCCAATTCTTGCTTCCTCATTCTGCACTTGTTGACTGTTTTATTCTTCCTTATGTTCCAAATCATTGATTTGAACCCCGTATTTTTCTCTTCACCATTGGTTTTATGTGGATTTTTCTTCATTTCACTTAGCATAGCCTTCACTTCTTCTCTTATGCGTTTGCCATACTCAAGCATATCTGTCAAGCCTGTGAGCATCTTTATCAGCAGTGTTTTGAACTCTATGTCTGGTAGGTTGGCCATCTCCTCATTGCTTAGTTCTCCCACTGGAATCTTGATCTGTTCCCCGTTTTGGGCCATAGTTCTCTGTCTCCTCAGTCTGACAGGCTCCTGTGTTTGTTTGCCTCCACATCCCAGGTAGAGCTGTCACTCCTGTTATGTTGTAATGGGCAGAACCTTAGGGATTCATCAGTACAGCACGACCTGTTTCACTACGTTGTGGCACTGTATGTGGGGGAGAGGTTCGAGAGGGAACAATGCCACCAGCCCTGCACTCACCCACTTTCCAGGCACCTCTTCCACTTCCACACCAGACTGGCTCCCCTCTAGCTTCTGCCCTGGCCTTCATTCCCAGAGTGGGTGAGTCTGTGGATGTTCTAGAACTGTGGGGGCCCTGTAAACAAGTGGACTCTGCTGAGACCAGCAGTTTCTGCCTCCACCCCAACACCCACTGGTTTGTACAGTCAGAATTAATGAGGCTTGATATTCTCTGGTGCTGGGAAGGTGAGCTGCGATGTCTGGTGAGAAGCTGGGAATGCTCCCCAGGTGTCCCTCCTGACTTTTTAAAATGTATGACTGAGTTTTCCGCCGGCCTGCCACTGCTGTCGCCACCACACTGCATCCTCTCTGCCCCTCCTACCTGTCTGGATGAATATTTCTTCTTTATATTTTTGTTTGCTAGACTTCCATGTAGTTTGATTTTGTGGAACTTCTGGTTGTTTCTAGTTTTGAAGTACTTGTATTCCTTCTTAGTTGTGAAGGGAGATGTAGCATGTCTTTCTATGCCCCCATCTTGGCTGGAAGTCTCCTACATATTGTTGAGGTATTTTTATGACCCATCATATGGTTTATCTTGGTATATGTTTTGTGGACACTTGAAAAGAATGTGTATTCTGCTGTTGTTGGTTGAATTGTTCTATGCATGTTGATTAAATCCTGCTGTTGATGATGTTGTTGGGTTGTTTTATATCCTTGCTTTTTTCTTTTATATTGGTGGAAATTTATTTTTTATTATATTTTTTGTTACCAGTTAACCCCCTTGATGCTCTAGGATTCTTCTTTATTTAGTTTATGTAGGCTATCTTGTTGTATTTGAGCTTTGATTATTGGCGGCTTATTTGTTGGTTGGTTCTCCCCGTCAGCTGGGTGACTTGGAGTCACAACTCCCACCACATCTTGTATGTCGTTGTACAGGTGCTGGTTAACAAAATACTATTACTAGAAAACCAAACCCATGCCAGCATAAATACCCCTCTACCACATCAGCAATATCAACAGCAATTTAGCAAATATTACTGAAGGTGGAGAGAGATTAAGAATATTACAAGATAGGAAAAAGGGAATATGAGATGACTAAAGGAGAGAAAAATGATTCTGAGTGGGAAGGGGAAGGAGAAGTAATGAGTAAGCAATAGAAACAAGGTGAAGAAAGGTAGAGAATAGAATTTAAGACACAATAAAAAAGGGAAGCATGATGGCAAAATGGAGTAAAAAAGAGAAGAATATACTATGAGGTTTGAAATAACATTTAAAAGGTAGTGAACCAACGGGAACCAAATTTCAGAAAAATCACAGCAGGATTAGTAGCAACAACAGCCAAGCAAAGAGTAATAAAGTAGAAAGGGAATAAGAATATTATTATACAAAAGCAAAAGAGAATATGAGATGTCTACAGTAAAGAAAAATGATTTTGAGAGGATAAGGGGAGGAAAACTAATAAGAGTAAGGAATAGAATCCAGGCTAAGAAAGGGAAAAATAAAAATAAAGTTTCTAACTCAAATGAGTAAGGGCAAGGGGAAGACAAAATGGAATAAGACAGGCAGAGTAACTTATGAGATTTCAAGTACAAAAAATAATGAACAAATGTGAATGCCATTGAAGAAGAACAGCAATAACCATACTATCCATGCCCAGCAAGCCACAATATATAAAGGTAGAAACAAAATAATATTATAAGAGGGAGGAAAAGAATGTGAGCTGACTAAAGGAAGGAAGAATAATTTTGAGAGGGTAGAGGGAGGAGAAATAGTAAGAGTAAGGAATAGGAACAAGGTATAGCATGGGAGAAAATAAAATTTACAACAAAAATAAAAAAATAAATGACAGGAAGAAGGCAAAATGGAGTAAGTCAAGGGAAGGGCACAATGTGAGATTTGAAATAATAAAATAAAAAATAATATAAAATCTGAATTAAAAGGATAAAAAAAGACAGAGTAGTAAATTAGTTGAAATACAATTGAAGCATAAGAAATATTAAGAGGCTATGTGAAAGGAAGAAAAGAAAAAAAAGAAAAAATTCAAATTCCAAAGAAGTGTGAGGTAAAATTTGTCTCATTTGTTTGGTGTTCACCTCTTGGTTTCTCTTTCTGGATCCACCTCTGGTTTTTTAATCAGCCCAAGGTCCCCAGGTGGGTTGTCCAACTTCTGGCATCACTGCATGTATCACCTTCACCTGCCTCTAGAGGTAGCTTCTGTTGCAATTGGGTTTTCCCTAGGTCTCCCCTGAGAGGCACTGTTCAGTTGTCTGGGAAAATTGTGGGTGTGTTCCCTCTGCCCCTGCACCATGCCTCTTGGTCTGTCCCCACTTATTTCCAATAATGTACAGTTTCTAATTAATTAGGTATTTGTGTCATGGGGGGGTCAACCTGTGTAAGAGGGTCAGCTTTCTCCTGCTTGATGTTGACATCAGCTCTGTGTGCTAGCCAAGCTGAGGCTCGACAGGGTCCTGAATCCCAGTTGCTGCACCAATTTCTGATCTCCCTGCCTTACTGGTCTTAGTGAAATAGGGCCTTAGGAACCAGTGTATTTTGTCTTCCTGAGAGAAGTTCAAAATTGGCCCTTCAGGTGTTCCTCTTACTGGCGTTCTCTTGCAGAAATGTACCCTGCAGTGTTCTTGAGCCTGCCTAGGCTATTTACAGATCTTCCCAGCTCCTGAAGGAGGTGAAGGCTTGGTGTGACATTCCCTGACCTTCCCTTCCTAGAGGGAGGTTCTGTCCAGGAAGGAGGCTCTGTTTAGCATTAAGTGATCTCAGGTACACAGTTTCCGGCCCACTGACCTCACAGTACACAAAGGCCTGCACTCTCCACTTTGCACAGCTGCACCAGGCTGGGGCCCAGAAATCCCTTCACTTTGCACCTTTCTGGTCAGTCTGTCCAGCTGCACTGCATGGGAGCAAACTGCATCCTCAATCCTTTCTTCTTGCTGGCAGGATAGCTACATGCAGGGTTCCTGCCCAGCACACCTCAGCTCCCCTTTTAAAAAGTCTCCCTGGGCACTCCCACTGCAGCACTGAGTCACTGTCTAGCTTTCTCTACACTCCACCTCTCCAAAAAGCCAAGAGTCTCACACCAGACCCCAGTGCAAATAGTGTCCCCCTCTCTCTGTGGCTCTCTCCTGGTTGGCATTTTCTGCTGCAGCTATGAGTGTGCTGCTCAGTGTGTGTGTGTAGCCTGGGTCTTCCCAGCTTTGTGCATCCAAGTCGCTCAAGCTTGGGCCTGGGGACTCCCTGCCCTGGAAGGGGAGGAAGCCATAAAACTGTGATCTCTGACCAGGCTGACTTCAGATATAGGTGCTGTGGGTGCCATGGCTGCAGATGCCACACCCATAGTGTTTCCCAGTCCACCTGTAACGTGTCCTTACCACCCATTGTGAAGTATCTTCTATACTTCTTGGCTTCCAAACTTCATATCAGCTAGTATTCCATTGAATGTTCAGTTTGTTTTCAGAAGATTAACCAAGTGTCCAAGTTGGGAGCAAGGGCAAGTGGACTCTGCTTCCACCTACTTGGCCACCATCTTCCAAATCCCCCAAACTTGAATAATATTTAAAACTCTTATGGAAGATTATTTTATCTACCATTCATCACAATTTAGAGCTACCATAGTTATTTAGTACATGTGAATTCATTTAAACTGTTTCAGTTAGAAAGTAAAAACATTGTCCTATTGAAATGTTTTTTGGGGGACTAGTTTTTTAATACATTTTAGCAGAGTGTACCTGCCCTGGCTGGTTTGGCTCAGTGGATTGAGTGTCGGCCTGCGAGCTAAGTGTTGCTGGTTCGATCTTCCAGTCAGGGCACATCAGAGAAGGAAAACTCTGACTCCAAAAAACCTTCGCTGCCTTGCGGCATACCTCTTCAGGGGAAAGGCTAAGGGAGTAAACCCCGACAGAAAATCTGGAGCCGGAGTCCCTAAGGCGGTTTGACGTTGTAGTCAACACCGGCAACTCCTGCGGCGCACCTGAAGCCAAGCTGTATTGACTCCGTCTTTCCCTTGGACCCTTCAGCTGCGAAGAGAGGGGGGGTCTGCTGCATGGGCAACAGCAGATCCTCCATATCACCCTGCCCAGGCTCTGTAGCTTCAGCTTCACTGGAGAGGACACTCCAGCGTCATCACAAGATGTCGATTCAACACGGGAGGAGACAGATACCGTGTCACTCCCAAGTTGGACTGCACAGCCATTCTCGGTGGTGCAGATAGACTCTTAAGAAGCTACACCATCGTCTCTCGAGACGGACGGCTGCCGACGACGACGACCTGCTCTCAATTTTAGTATGGATTAGTAAAGAAAAGAAATTAAGAAAAAATGTTTGGGCCAAAAATACAATTGTCACTGGGAAATTTAGCATATTGACAAATGTATGGTTTGGGATTGAATTTAATTTTTCATCTTTAAGGATTACTAATAAAATGAAGTAAAGCTTGCATTACTCTCCTTTGGCAAAGACATACATTTAAATATAATGATGAAATGAAATGCAAACTTCAAGGTGAACTTTAGAATTACAGGGTGTTACCATGAATTGATGTGCCAAGCTTGTTTGTATTCTCAGCCTAGTCTCTACATAAACAATGTTACTTCTAGTTTTGTGACTCTGAAATTATTTAATTGAAAACGTATGGGTTATCTGTCTTAAAAGGATTATAAGAAGTAGAGGAACCAATGACCTATAGAATGCATTATCACTTTCCTCTTGACAGTATTAAGGAAATGAAACAGCCCAAAATAGAGAATACATAAAAACCCATCTGTTAGGGACCAGAAATAGGAAAACTTTAATAGGCTCTAGAATGTATTCAGGACATCACAAAGAGGGCAAGATAAAGCATCCAGCATGCTTGCATGTGGCACTATTATAGAGCTTGTGCTAACAATTTATGTCAAGCAAAAAATTAACACTGGAAAATAAATTCCTCTGGATACTATCTTTGTAACTGTGCATATTGTGTAAGTTACATCTCTTAAACTGCCACTGGTTTTATTAGGTTAATTTAATCAAGGAGGAACTCACCTGAAATAAATGTATAATAACTGAGAAATGAGATTATTAATATTTTGGGGAAGATAGGAAATGGGAGAAATTACCCTCAGAGGGTTAGTCAGCCTCAGTGAATGTTCTTTTTTACTGTGTTGTTTCTGGATATGGGTAGTAATGAGTGTGCTAATCATGCCTGTTTTCACAGACCTGGCTTAAATTTCATAATCTAAGAGCTTTGTCTTGTTAAGATAGAGATACTGTTACATTTAGGAAAACTAGGGGTTTCATTTGGCATAGTCTGCTTGTCTTTATCATGTTTACAGGATGCTTTAGAAAAATGTTTGGCAGGGCCAAAGAGGGGGGAAAAAATTCTCTTTGACTACAGACATCTTTTTTCACTTTTGTGATGCATGGTGTGCTCATTGCATGTGGTTGTTTCTCAGAAGTGTACATATTAACATTAGGTTATGATAAAGTACTATATTATTCACTCCATAAAATGCACTTCCCCCCCAAAAAAGTGGGGGGGGGGCAATGTCTGTGTGTCTTATGGACCAAATATTGCATCACAGACCATGATATGTGTTACTTGACCTGTCAGCAGTGGTGACAGCTGTTAGAAGAGGAAGCAGTGGGCCCACATGAAACCCCTGAGGGTGCTAAGTGTCCCACTTTACTGCTGAATTTCAGGGTGTCTGGTCAGTATAAAGATAGCAAAGAAAGTGATATCAGTGATTGTGAACATCTGAGCTTCATAAATTCTCACACTAGCGATGATGAATTCTTGGGGTTCCCAGAAAACAAGAAGAGTACTTCAACCTTAAAGTCTCTCCTCATTTGTTAATGACAGTGATGATGATTTTTAATACTGCTTTTGACTGGTGTTCACTTTACATGGTTGAAATATTATTCTATTTTATTAAATATTTTAGCACACTATTTGGTTCAGAATATTTTTTTCTTGTTTTCCTCCTCTAAACCTAGGTGCGTCTTATGTTCAAGTGCATCTTATAGTGTGAAAAATATGGTAATTAGTAGAAATTATGTATCCTAGCATGCCTGTTAAAATTTATATTCACACTTCCGACCAAGATGGAGGCGTAGACAGACATACTGTGTCTCCCTCCACAACTAAGAAGGAATACAACTACCTCAAAACTAGAAATAACCAGAAGTTCCTGAAAATCAAAGTGCATGGAAGTCCAGCAAACAAGGATATAAAGAAGAAATACACATCCAGACAGGTAGGAGGGGCGGAGAGGACATGGTGTGGTGGTGGCAGCAGTGGCAACAGCAGCAGGCTGGAGGAAAGTGCAATTACACATTTTAAAAAGTCAGGAGGGACACCTGGAGAGCATTCCCAGCTCCTCACCAGAATAGCTCACTGTCCCAGCACTGGGGAAAATCAAGCCTCATTGCTTTTGACTGTACAAATAAGTGGGGGTTGAGACGGAGGCAGAAACTGCCGGTCTCAGCAGAGTCTGCTTGTTTAAAAGGCCCCCATGATCCTAGAACATTCACAGTCCCACCCACTCTGGGAACGACAGCCAGGGCAGCAGCTAGAGGGACGCCAGTCTGGTGCGGAAGTGGGAGAAGTACCTGGAAAAGAGGCAAGTGCTGGGCAAGTGGCATTGTTCCTTCTCAGACCCCTCCCCTGCATACAGCACCACAACGTGGTGAAACAGGTCATCCATTACTGACAAATACCTAAGGCTCTGCCCCTTACAACATAGTAGGAACGATAGCTCTGCCTGGGACATGGAAGCAAACAAACACAGGAGACTTTTGGCCAAGACTGACATGCCCTGTCTCCCTCCACAACTAAGAAGGAATACAACTACTGCAAAACCAGCAATAACCAGAAGTTCCAAAAAATAAATGGAAGTCCAACATATGAAGTTATAAAGAAGTGCTCGTCTGGATAGGTAGGAGGGGCAAAGCCAGGGAGGAGAGGTCAAGCTGTGCTATCCATGGCAGCAGCAGTGATGGCAGCAGAACAGTGGTAAGCACAGGCACCCATATTTAAGGGGAGGTGAGAAGCACCTGGGGAACACCCCCGGCTGCAGACAAGACCTGTCTGCTTGTGATTCCAAAGCTGGGGAAGGTAGATCCCCATTGCCTTGGACTGTGAGGCCTGGTGGGGGTGGGGACAGAGGAGGAGGCTCCCGGTCTCTCAGTGGAAATTGAATGGCAGGAATCCATCTTGGACCGCCACCCCCGCAGAAAATGCCTGCTTGTGACAAGTGCACAGGGCTCTGCCCCTATAGCATAAGGGGTGTGACAGCCCTACCCAGGAAGCAATGATAAACACAAAACTGTTCAGGATGGCACAGATCATGATAGAGATCCCAGTGACACAGCTGACCAGACAGCAAATTTCTAATCTAACGAAGCAGCAGATAGGAAATGTTTCTGAGGCACAGTTCAGAGCTTTGGTTATGAAAGTGCTTACAGACCTAACAGCAGATCTTAAACAAGACAGGGAAGGAATGAAGGCTAGTCCTGCTGAAATGAACAAAAACACATACAAAACTAGTGGTGAGGGAAAGAAAATCAGGGATCAAATCAACAAATTGGAACATAGAGAAGGAACAAACAGTCAACCAGTGCAGAAAGAGGAAACCAGAAGTGAGGAAAATGAGAAGAGGCTCAGAAACTTTTTGGACAGCTATAAGCTTGCCAACATCCAAATTATAGGGTTGCCAGAAGGTGCAGAAGAACTAGAAATTTAAAAACTATGTGAAAAAATAATGAAGCAGAACTTCCCTAACTTGGGGAAGGAAATAGACTTACAGGTCCAGGAAGCACAGAGAGTTCCAAAACAACTGGATCCAGGGAGAACCACACCAAGACACATTATAATCAAAATGTTAAAAATTAAGGGTAAAGAGAGAATCTTAAAAGCAGCAAGAGAAAAGAAAAGAATTACACACAGAGGGGTCCCAATAAGACTGTCAGCTGATTTCTCAAAAGAAACTCTGCAAGCAAGAAGGGACTGACAAGAAATATTCAAAGTAATGAAAAGCAAAAACCTGCAACCAGGATTACTCTATCCAGCGAAGCTGTCATTCAGAATAGAACGGCAGAGAAAGTGCTTCCAGGACAAAGTAAAACTGAAGGAGTTCATCAGATCCAAACCACTGTTATATGAAATGTTAAAGGGGCTTGGTTAAGATAAAGAGGATCAAAACTATGAACATTAAAATGAAAACTGTATCACAACAACCAACAACAGAAGCTAGGGAACTGAAAAAAAGGCAAACTAAGCAGGCAATGAGAGTGTGAAAAGAATTATAGGTATGGTGAACATTATGGGGGGAAGTCAGCAGGGAGGGGGAAGGCAGGAAAGAGAGGGAGATGGTACAGGAATTAAGAAGCATAGTAGGAGGGAGTGGAGTAGATAGGAAGATGTTGAGAAGAACTATATGCACAACCAATGGGCATGGAATAAAGGGGGGCGGACAACTGGAGGGAGGGATGTCACTGGGTGGAGGGGAACAAAGGGAAAAGAAATTGGGACAACTGTAACAGCATAATCAATAAAGCCTATTAAAAAATAAAAGACATTTTTATTTTCACCAATAAAAAAATATTCAATTTATAGGCAGATAAAATTGATCTTTATTCAAAATTTTTGTTGAGCTTTATTCAACTTTTTTAGTAATAGCTTAAGTCCCACAATAAAAAAATAAATTTTTTTATGTTAATTGATTTTTATATGTCATTTTCTGGGTAGAAGAATACATATAGTTCTTCCTCTTTATGGCATACAGTACTACGTATGACTATGAAGAACTAGATATAAAAATAGATGCAAATTATAATTGAGAGAGAAATCAACTGGGAGATTGTGGTGGGGGTTAAGGGTGTGGATAGAGTTAATTGCCCAGGTAAAGTGGCAGGAGCAGGGGGAATCTTAAAGTCTAAGGGATGACCCCAGGATTCAGGATCTCATGGGAATAGGGATAAATCCAGAGGAGGAGTCTAAAATCAAAATGAGTCAAATCCAAGGAACATTGCAAAGCCACCACATAGTGAGTATCTGTACAAGGGGATCTGTAAGAAATGTGTACTGTAAACCTGGTTGATAGTTCTTCTCAACTACTTCACGAACAGATCTTTTGTACCTAGAAGACCTTAAAGATATGCCATGTCTTCCTAACATCACCTAATGGAATAAGTGGAACTCCAGACCCACCTTCCAAGTCCTTTTGTGTTTTTCTGGATCCCAGTTTGATCTGTGTTCCCCCTCTGTGGCTTCTTTTAGCAGCAGCTGTTTCAGGTTTATTCTCTTAGTCCTGCTATTCCTGTCTAGTTCCCTTGGCTACACCATCCAAACATTGTGCCTCATTTTTGTCTTTCCTGAGGTGGAGCGGCATTAGACTCTGATGATAACTAACTAGTAGGCTTTTCAGGGATTGCCTGGCTCTTAGGTTTCAGTACCTTTTGATTATTTATTCTTGAGCCTATTTTATCATATATAGACTTAAGAATCAGTTCAATAAGTTAAATAAATATCCTATTAAATTTTCATAAAAATTTTTGGGACTAAAACTAGGATAAGCCCAGTGAGGGGAGTGAGGCATTTACCTTCCCTGCAAAATATAAGGGGTTACCAAAATCTCACCAATATTTTAGAAAATAAAATTAATGTAAAATGTCCCTGAAAAATCAAATATCAACAGTTTTGATAACGACTGAGTTGGTAACTGTGCCATGCAAAGCCAGATAGGAGGAAGAGAAAAAGTGGAAAATCAGAACTGATCCAGTCCTTCAATAATTTTTTTGACAGTACAGAGAGGTCTTTTATTTATTTATTTTATACTTGTCATACCATGAATTCAGAGGAAATGGACTCCAGCACTTCAGGCTCCTCTGCACTGATGCTCACACGGTGTGCTTCTCTGCGTGGAGCAGGCTGGTGCTTCAGCTGAACCCAGGTACCTTTCTCTTTGGCATCCTTCTTTTTCTGATTATTTTCCTTCACACATTCCAGGAAGCCATTTCAGCCCTTAGAGTACTTAATAGGTTCAATGTGTATTCTCTTGGCAAGACTCTTGCCTTTAACTTGTTTTTTTATAACAGTGCCCATCACATGCTGGGTGACATCGTAGGCTCTTCCAGTTTTGCCATGAGAACATTCATAGGGTATTTCATTGTTGTGACATCACCTTGCTTTTAGATTTGCATGTATGTGGCCAAAAGAATAACTCCATGTTTCCTAAAAGGTCTAGAGAACATATAGTGGATGCCTCTCCCTTTTCCCTTTGTGTTAGTCATTTTGCTTATTACTGGAAGATGGTGGTTCCAGCCAAAAAGCCTGTGTTTCATTATTTATTACAAATTTTTATACTTTGTTAATCACTGACTTTTTGAATTGTTGCATGTTTAAAAATATTGTGTTAAGATATTACTTATCTTTATTGCTGAGTTTTTTTTTTGGTGTCTTTAAAATTTTTGCACCCTAGTCAAGACTCTCACTTGCCTCACTTTCTGTATTCTAGTACTTGTCCTGGAAAGCTCAATACATTTATAATTTTATTTAGGAAAAAAATCTTTTGTGATATGGGGGTTCTTAATCATGAATATAATGTTTACTTAGGTCTTCTTATATGTCCTGTAATAAATGTTTTATATTTTATTCCATAAATTTATTGCACACTTTAAAAAGATTATTTCTAGCACTTTATATGTTTTGCACTTTTAAGTGGATTTCATATCTTTTGTTGTATTTAAAAATTGTTATTTTTGTAGTTCAGTCTTATATCTATTCATCCTTTCTTTCTTTCTTTCTTTTCTTTCATTTATTTTTTGTTCAGTAAAACATATGGATGCCCTCTATGTGTCAGACATTATAAGTTGCAGCCTGAATGTCAACAAGGAGACACATATCTCTATGTCTAAGAAACATTAGATAAGCTCCAGAGGATGACTGAATAATATCAGGATGGAATTTAGATATTTTGACCCTTTGCTTTCTTAGGTTACTTCTTCTCTAAAACCCAAAGCTGCTTTCTTATTTTTCCCCTCATTTTCTTATATATTAATATATTTATTAGACCAAAAATATTTACTGACACTTTACCATGCACCCTTATCACTTTTAGCACTAAAACATCTTTGATTATTAAATTATTGATTAACTAGCAATGAAGAATGGAAATTGCACTTTATTTTTATTATTTTTGATTTAATCTCTATTATATATTTTTCTATTATCAATTAGTCCTCTTATCCCCCTCCCCCTGTTATCAACACACTGTTGCCCATGTCCATTAGTCCTTTTTCCTTTTTACTTAATCCCTCCACCCCCTAATCACCCCTCCCCCACTAGCTGTCATCCTGCTCTCCATCTATAAGTCTCTATTTTGCTTGTTAGTTGAGTTTGTTCATTAGATTCCACATATGAGTAAAATCATATGACATTTGTTTTTCTCTGACTGGCTTATTTCACTTAGCATAATGTTCTCCAGGTTCATCCATACCATTGCAAAGTGTAAAATTTTCTCCTTTTTTACAGCCAAGTGGTATTCCATTGTGTAAATGTCCCATAGTTGTTTTATCCACTCATCTATGTTGGACATTTGGGCTGCTTCTATATCTTGGTGACTGAAAATAATGCTGCAATGAAATAGGGGCACTTATGTTCTTTCAAATTAGTGTTTTGGGTTCCCTCAGACATATTCCCAGAAGTGGGATCTCTGGGTCAAAAGGAAGATCCATCTTTAATTTTTTGAGGTGTCTCCGTACTGTTTTCCACAGTGGTTGCACAAGTCTGCATTCCCACCAAAAGTGAGAAAGGGTCTCCTTTTCTTCACATCCTTACCAACATTGGTTGGTTGTTGATTTATTGATGATAGCCATTCTAACGTGCTTGATATGGTATCTCATATTGGTTTTAATTTGCACTTCTCTGATGATTAATGACATTGAGCATCTTTTCATATGTCTATTAGCCATCTGTATATCCTCTTTGTATAAGTGACTAATTCATGTCCTTTGCCCATTTTAAAACTTTTTTTTGGTGTTGAGTATTGTAATACCTTATAAATTTTGTGTATTAACCCCTTATCAGTGAATATATTCTCCTATTCTGTAGGTTTTAAAATTTTTTTGTTGATGATTTCCTTTGCTGTGCAAAAACTTTTTAGTTTGATGTAGTCCCATTTGTTTAATTTTTTCTTTTATTTCTCTTTCCTGAGAAGCTATATCTGATAAAAACTTTCTTTGAACAATGTACAAAATTTTGCTGCCTATGCTTTTTTTAAGGATTTTTATATTTTGGGTCTAACATTTAAATCTATGATCCATTTTGAATTTATTCTTCTGTATGATGTAAGGTGGTCTAGTTTTATTTTTCTGCATGTATCTGTCCAATTTTCACAACATCATTTATTGAATAAACTATCTTTAGCCCATTGTATGTACTTGCTTCCTCTACCAAATATCAATTGACTATAAAGGTGTTGGTTTATTTCTGAGCTTTCTATTTTGTTCCACTGATCTATCTATCTGTTTTCTCATCAGTATAATGCCATTTTGGTTACTATGGCCTTATAATATAGTTTCATATTAGGTAGTGTGATTCCTCCAACTTTGTTCTTCTTTTTCAGGATCACTGTTGTTGTGTGGGGCCTTTTGTAGATCCATATAAGCATTTGAAATATTTGTTCTAGTTCTGTGAAATAAGTCATGGGAATCTTGATAGAAATTCTGTTGAATCTATAGATTGCTTTGGGTAGTATGGACATTTTAATGATGTTAAATCTTCTGTTCTTGAATGTGGTATGTGCTTCCACTTATTTGTATTTTCCTCAATTTCTTTCTTTGGTGTCTTATAATTGCCAAGTACAGGTCTTTTACATCTTTGGTTAGATTTGTTCCTAGGTATTTTATCTTTTTTGAAGCAATTGTTAATGGGATTGATTTCCTAATTCCTCTTTTTGTTAGTCCGTTATTGGCATATAAAAATGCAACTGATTTCTAGATATTAATATTCTATCCTGCTAACTTGCTGAATTTGTCTATCAGTTCTAGAAGTTTCTTAGTGGAATCATTGGGTTACTTTATGTACAGTATTGTGTCATCTACAAATAAATATAATTTTACTATTTCCTTTCCAATTTAGATGTCTTTGTTTCTTCATCTTGTCTGATTGCTGTGGTTAGGACTTCCAATACTATTCTGAATAAGAAAGGTGAAAGTGTAGATCCTTGTTATGTCTGCAATCTTAAGGGAAATGCTTGTAGTTTTTGTCTATTGAGTTTGATGCTGGCAGTGGGTTAATCATACATGGCCTTTATTATGTTTAGGTATATTCCTTCTATTCCCATTTTGCTGAAAGTTTTTGTCATAATTGGGTACTGGATTTTATCAAGTACTTTTTCTGCATCTATTAGTATGATTATGTGGTTTTTATCTTTTATTGTTTTTATGTGATGAATCACATTTATTGATTTTCAAAAGCTGTACCAACCTTACATTCCTGGAATAAACCCCACTTGATCATGGTGTATGATGTTTTTGATGCATTGCTGTATTTGTTTTGCTAATATTTTGTTCAGGATTTTAGCATCTATGTTCATTAGGTATATTGGCCTATACTTGCCTTTCTTTGTAGTGTCTTTAATCTGGTTTTGGAACTAGGATAATACTGGCCTCATAAAATGAGTCTGAAAGCCTTCCTGCCTCTAGAATTTTGTGAAATAGTTCAAGAAAGAGAGGTGTTAGTTCTTCTCAGAATGTTTGGTAAAATTCACCTTTGAAACCATCTGGTCCAGGGCTTTTGTTTGTTGGGAGTTTTTTGATTCAATTTCACTGGGTGTAATCTGTCCATGAATTTATTTATTTTGTCCAGGTTGTCTGGTAGTTGTTCATAACATTTTCTTAAAATCTTTTGTACTTCTTATGTGTCAGTTATTATTTATCCCATTTTATTTCTGATTTTATTTGTTTGGGTCCTTTCTCATTTTTTTTTCTTTTTTTTTTTAGTCATTCTCTCTTCAGTGGCATTAACTCTGTGGTTAAAATACCCATTGAGATTTTAATTTCAACGTTTACATTTTTTATACTTAGAGGTTCTATTTGGATGATTTTCAAATATGCCTTACTACTTTAATATATTCCTGTTTCTTGCTCAATTTATTATTTCATATTTTACCTGAAATTTTTTTTATTTTTTTTATTTTGGTTTTTCAATTACAGTTGTCCCCTTTTCCCCTAATTTTTCTCCCCCACCCAACCCACCCCCTCTCCCGCAATCTTATCCCTCCCCGTTGTCCATGTGCATGAGTCTTTTATACAGGTTCTTTGACTAAACCCTTCCCTTACTTAACCCCCTTCTCTCCCTCCCTCCTCCCCCATTGACTACTATTCTACTCTTTGTTCTATTTAGTTCCTTTGTTTGTGTTGTTCTTTAGTTTCTTGTATTAGGTGATATCATATGGTATTTTTCTTTCTTTGCCTGGCTTATTTCACTAAGCATAATTCTCTCTAGTTCCATCCATGTTGTTGCAAATGGCAGGAGTTCCTTCTATCTTTCTGCTACATAGCATTCCATTGTGTAAATGTACCAGTTTTTTGAACCACTCATCCACAGATGGGCACTTAGGCTGTTTCCAGTACTTAGCTATTATAAACAGGGCTGCTATGAACATAGGGGTGCATACGTTTTGTTTGGGTCCTTTCTCATTTTTTTTCTTGATGAGCTGAGGTAAGTTTGTCAATCTTGTCCATCTTTTTAAAGAACCAGCTCTTGGATTCATTGATCTTTTGTATCATTTTTAAGACTCTATTTCACTTATTTCTGCTCTGATCTTAATCATTGCCTTCCTTCTACTCATTTTGGGCTTTGTTTGTTGTTCATTTTCAAGTTCCTTTAAGTGTGAAGTTAGACTGTTTATCTGAGTTTTTCCTTTTTTTCCCTTTGTTTTTTAATCCTATGAATTTATCTCTTAGGGTTGCTTTCCCAGTGTCCCACAGATTGTAGATTGTTGTGTCCTCATTTTCAATTGTTTCAAGGTATCTTGATTTCTTCCTTTATCTCATTGTTGACACAGTCATTGTTTATAATAACATGTTATTTTGCTTCTATATCTTTGTGTTTTTTTTCAGTGTTCTTCTTGTGATTGATTTCTAATTTCATAGCATTGTGGTCAGAGGAGATACTTGATATGATTTCAGTCTTCTTAAAGTTATTGAAACTTGTTTTGTGTTCTAATATGTGGTCTATCCTAGAAAATGTTCCATGTGTACTCAAAAAGTATATATATTCTGCTGCCTTGGTGTGAAATGCTCTGAAGATATCAATTAAATCCATTTCATTTAGTGTGTTGTTTAAGGTTGCTGTTTCCTTGTTGATTTTCTGCCTGGAAGAATGACCCATTGACATCAATGGGATGTTAAAATCCCTGACTATGACAGTATTTCTGTTGATCTTGCCCTTTATGCCCATCAAGATTTGCTTCACATATTTAGGTGCTCCTATGTTGCGTGTGTAAATGTTTACCAGGATTATATCCTCTCGTTGCATTACCTCCTTATAATTATGTAGTATCATTTACTGTCTCGTACTATAGCCTTGGTTTTAAAGTCTATTAGGTCAGGCAGAAATACTGCTACCTCAGCCTTTTTTTCTTTTTCCAATTACATAAAATATCTTTTTCCCAACCCTTTAATTTTAGTCTGTGTATATCTTTTGATCTGAGCTGGCTCTCTTGGAAGCAGCATATATATGGATCTTGTTTCCTTGCCATTCACCTCCCCTGTGTCTTTTGATTGAAGAATTTAAGCCATCTACATTTAAAGTGATTATTGATAGATAAATATGTAGTGCTATTTTATTGTTAGACTATTTTCCTCTTTCTTTCTCTTCCTCTTCTTCTTCTTGTTCTTGTTCTTGTTTTTCCTCCTCGTTTTATTCCTCCTCCCCCTCTTCCTCCGCCTCCTCTTCCTCCTCCTCTTCCTCCTCTTCTTCTTATTCTCCTGACAAGTCCTTTAACATTTGTTTCAGTACTCTTTTGGTGTTAACAAATTCCTTTAGCTTTTTGTTGTCTGGGATGCTCATTATTTCTCTTTCAATTTAAAAAAAAATTATTTATTTATTTATTTATTCATCTATTTTTAGAGAGAGGGGAAAGGAGAAAGAGAGGGAGAGGAACATCACTGTGTGGTTGCCTCTCACTCACGCCCCCAACTGGGGACCTGAAATGGAACCTAGTCATGTGCCCTGACTGGGAATCAAACCAGCAACACTTGGCTCGCAGGTCAATGCTCAATCCACTGAGCCACAGCAGCCAGGTCTCTTTCAATTTTAAATGATAACCTTACTGAGTACAGTAGCCTTGGTAGTAGGTCTTTGCTTTTAATCACCTTGGTTATTTTGTACCACTCCCTTCGGGCCTGAAATATTCCTGTTGAATAATTAGATCCCAGTCTAATTGGTGTTTTCATGTAGATAACTACCTGCTTTTCTCTCATGGCTTTTAGGATTCTCTCCTTGCCTTCAAGCCTTGTCATTTTAATGATGATGTGTCACAGTACAGACTTCTTTGGGTCCAACCTGTTTTGGTCTCTGAGCTTCCTGTAGTTGGGTGCCTTTTTCCTTCACCAGAGAAGGGAAGTTTTCAGTAGTTATTTCTTTCAATAAATTCTTGATCTCTCACTTGCTCTCTTCTCATTCTGTTATTTCTATGATGCAGATGTTGTTTGCTTCAAGTTGTCCAAGATGTATCTTAAGCTCTCCTTATTTTTAAAATTATTTTATCTTTTTGTGCTCAGTCTGTTTTTTTCTACCTTATCTTCCACTGATTAGACCCACTTCTTCAACTAACCTACTGTTTATTTCTTTCGGTGTATTACTTATCTCAGATATTGCATTCTTTACTTCTGACTAGTCCTTTTGTATGGTTTCTACATCTTTTTTATGCTGTTGAGTATCCTTATAATCCTTACTCTAAATGCTCTATCTGATAAGTTTCTTACCTCTATTTCATGTAGTTCTTCTGGAGAATTCTCTTGTTCTTTCCTTAGGGATCTGTTTTTTTTTTTGTTTTTTTTTTTTTCTCTGTCCACATTTTATTTTATTTTAAAATTTTTATTTATTTAAACTATGCTTTATTGATTATGCTGTTACAGTTGTCCCAATTTCTTTTCCCTTTGTTCCCTTCCACCCAGTGATCCCTCACTCCAGTTGTCTTCCCCCTCTTAATCTATGCCCATTGGTTGGGCATATAGTTCTTCTCAACATCTTTCTATCTACTCCACTCCCTCCTACTATGCTTCTTTTTTTTTTTTTTAAGTATATTTTATTGATTATATTGTTACAATAGTTCCAATTTTTTTTTCCCCTTTGCTCCCCTCCGCCCAGCACCCCCCTTCCCCAACAATCCCCTCTCCAAGTCCATGCCCATGGGTCGTACATACAAGCTCTCCCGCCTCACCCTTTCATATATTCTTCTTCTTCTTTTTTTAAAATTAATTAATTAATTAGTTAAATATTTTAACAATAAAAAATAACAATTCCTCCCTCTCAGACTTAAGACCCTTTACAATCTTATAAAGGACAATGGATGAAGGTCTCGAGCTCCTCTAGCTGCTTCAAGCTGGACATGGTCGTCGTCCTACCTACCCGTGGGTCAAGAAATCCCTAATAAGAGTGGGGATGTGGAGGGGAGGGTGGCCTTCCCACAAGGGGAAGGATCGTGCAGACTCCAGGTTGGTTGGCTGTCTCTGGACAACGGCATGCTTGGTTTGACAGGCTGGCATCCTTGTTGTATTCTGGGGGCAACAGGGTTAAAGGACATCATTTAATCCGTAACCACTAGATGACAAAAGACAGGTATTAATTTTTCAATGTCCCACATTAGGGAAAAGAAGGGCTTCTTTGGAGGAAGGTGTGCCAGGTACATCTCACCTGTCCAAAACCCTTTTGCCCATTATACTTATTTTGGACTGAGGGAAATATTTTAGGTTTCCCCCATCTCAGGCCTCTGGGCTTTTTCTGTCCAAGCCATTAGGATAGAAAAGAGAAACCAGTTTTAAAGTGAAGCCCACAGACCACCCCGTTCTTCACCAACCCAGCCACTTAGTTCAGCCAAACCATTGAGTCTCAGGAGGCAGCAATGCAGACAGGATTAAGTGAGGCCTATGCATACAGATAATCACTCAGGTAATGAGATTGTAGGCTTATGCCCTTTGAAAACAGAAAACACATGTTAATTTATGTAACATAACCCACATACAAGTCTCTAAATCTGTAGGACTGTCTTATCAGAAGGAAAATCCTTGTCCTTCTAATATTCACTGAACTTGCATTTCTATTCTTTATATTTTTATTCCCCCCCCACTAAAAAATTTTCTGTTTGTTTGTTTTTCCACTACAGTTGTCTCACTTTTTTTCCCCCTCTTGCTTCCCTGCACCCTGCCCCCCCCCACAGTCAGTCGCCACCCAGTTGTCCATGTCCATGGGTCATTCATACATGTTCTTTGACTAGACCCTTCCCCTTCTTACCCCTTCTCTCCCTCCCATCTCCCCCTTTGTTACTGTTAGTTTATTCCTTGTTTACATACCTCTGGTTCAATTTTGCTCATTTGTTTGTGTTGTTCATTAGTTTCCTGTAACAGGTGACAGCATAAGGTAATTTTCTTTTGTTGCCTGGCTTTTTTCGCTAAGCATAATTCTCTCTAGTTCCAATCATGTTGTTGCAAATGGTAGAAGTTCCTTCTTTCTTTCAGTACTTATTCATTGTCATTTTCCCCCTTTGTACTCGTGTTCCTCTCTGTCTCTCTGTTTCTTCATCTTCTTAAAGCAGACCCTTTAGCATCTTTTGCAATGCTGGTTTGGTGGAGATGTATTCTTTTAGCCTTCTTTTGTCTTGGAAACTCCTTATTTCACCTTCCATTTTGAATGAAAGCCTTGCTGGGTAGAGTATTCTTGGTTGTAGGCCTTTGTTTTTCATTGCTTGGAATATTTTTTGCCATTCCCTTCTGGTTTGTAGTGTTTCTGCTGAGAAATCTGATGATAGCCTTATTGGAGCTCCCTTGTATGTTATTAGTTGTTTCTCTCTTGCTGCTTTTAGGATTCTCTCTTTGTCTTTGAATGTTGGCATTTTAATTATGATGTGTCTTGAAGTGGGCCTGTTGGGGTTCATCTTCATTGGGACCCTCTGTGCTTCCTGGACTTGCGTGACTCTTTCTCTCGTCATGTTAGGAAAGTTTTCTGTCATTAGTTTTTCAAAGAGGTTTTCTATCCCTTGCTCTTTTTCTTCTCCTTCTGGAATTCCTATGATACGGATATTATTACGTTTCATGTTGTCCTGCAGCTGTCTTAGAACCTCTTCAGTCTTGTTCAGTCTTTTTTCATTTTGTTGCATTGTCTGGGAGTTTTTGTGTAGGTTGTCCTCCAGCTCGCTGATCCGATCTTCTGCTTCCTCTAGCCTGCTTTTAATTCCTTCTACTGTGTTCTTCAATTCAGAGATCGTATTTTTCATTTCCTCCTGGCTCTTATTGATAGCTTCTATGTCCTTTTTCATGCTCACGTAATTTTCTGTGAGTTCCTTGTAGTTTTTCTGGAGTTCTTTGAAGTTTCCGCTGAGCTCATTCAGCTTCTCCATAATCCATGTTTTGAATTCCATATCTGATAGTTCGCTCCCCTCTATTTCATTTAGCACTCTTTCTGGGGATTCTACCTTTCCTTTTGATGGGAGGTTGTTTCTCTGTCTCCCCATTTTTTTGACTCCTATTGTTTGTTCCTTAGGGATCTGTTTTTGTCTTTCCATTTTGGCTGCTTCTATGTGTTATCTTAGTTGTAAAGCTAATCAATTGTTAAAGTGATCAATTGTTGAGATCCAAGAAGGTGGAGGAGTAAGTGGAAGCTACCCTAACCTCCTCTCAGGACCATTCTGGAATTACAACTTAATTGTGGAAAATCATCTGGAATAACCAACTGAACACTAGCTGGAGAGAAGCCTAATAACCACAGACAGACAGAAAAGGCTGCTCATCAAAACATGACTGACTCCAACAGTCTACTTAGGCCCAGACTGGGACATGATCTGATGCCACCAGGAGAAGATCCAGGAAGTGCAGATCCATATAAGAAGCAGCAACAAACAAGAAGAGTCACAGAAATGGGGAGACAGAGAAAAAACACCCCATTGAAAGGAAAGGAGGTATCCCCAGAAAGAGTGCTAAATGAAATAGAGGAAGCAAACTATCATACATGGAATTCAAAATATGGATTATAGGGAAGCTCGATGAGCTCAGTGAGCTCACAGAAAACTATAAATAACTCCAGGGAAACTACAAGGAACTTACTGAGAATTACATCAGTATTAAAAAGGACATAGAAGCTATCAATAAGAGCCAGGAGGAAATGAAGAATACAATTCCTGAATTGAAGAACACAATAGAAAAAAAAATCAAAAGCAGGTTAGAGGAAGCAGAAGATTGGATCAGTGATCTGGAGTACAACGTGGAAAAAAACTCCCAGACAGTGCAACAAAATGAAAAAAGGCTGAAAAAGAATGAATAGATTTTAAGAGAGCTGAAAAACAACATGAAATGTAATAATATCCATATCATAGGGACACCATAAGGAGAAGAAAGGGAACAAGGGATAGAAAACCTGTTTGAAAAAGTAGTGACAGAGAACTTCCCTAACTTGATGAGAGAAAAAGTAATGCAAGCCCAGGAAGCACAGAGGGTCCCAATGAAGATGAATCCAAATAGACCTACTCCAAGACACATCATAACTAAAATGAAAACATTAAAAGAGAAAGAGAGAATCATAAAAGCAGCAACAGAGAAACAGCTAATAATATACAAGGGAACTTCAAAGAAACTAGCATCAGATTTCTCAACAGAAACACTACAAGCCAGAAGAGAATGGCAAAAAATATTTTAAGCACTGAAAAACAAAGGCCTACAACCAAGAATACTCTTATCCATCACAATGCCCATTCAAAACAGACGGTGAAATGAAACATTTCCCAGACAAAAGAAGGCTAAAAGAATACATCTCCACCAAACCAGCATTGCAAGAGATGCTAAAGGGTCTACTTTAAGAAGATGCAGAAACAGAAAGAGACAGAGAGAAACACAGTTACTAAGGGAAAAAAAATGACAATGAATAAGTAGCTATCAATAATAACCTTAAATGTAAATGGATTCAATGCACCAATCAAAAGATACAGGGTAGATGAGTGGATTAGAAAGCATGACCAACATACATGCTGTCTACAAGAGACCCACCTCAGAATAAAAGATCTACACAGACTGAAAATGAAGGGATGGAAAAAATATTTCAAGCAAGTGGACATGAAAAAAAATTAGGGGTAGCAATACTTATATCAGATGGAACAGATTTCATAGCAAAGGTGATAAAAAGAGACAAAGAAGTACATTTCATAATTCTTAAGAGAAAAATTCATCAAGAAGATATAACCCTTATAAACATATGCACCCAACATAGGAGCACCCAAATGCATTAAGAAAATCTTGAAGGACTTCAAGAAGGGTATTGACAGCAACATGCTCATAGTACAGGACTTTAACACCCCATTGTCAACAATGGACAGTCCTTTGAAGCAAAGAAACACCAAGGATATTGAGGCATTGAAAAACACACTAGATCAAATGCTCTTAATTTATATATATAGAAAATTTCACCCTAAAGAAGCAAAATATACATTCTTTCAAGTGCACATGGGACATTTTCAAAGTGAGACCACATGGTGGGACACAAAACAAGCCTCAACAGAATCAAGAAAATTGAAATTATATCAAGCATCTTCTCAGATCACAATGGCTTGAAACAGGAAATCAACCTCAAGGAAAAAATTTAAACACATTCAAACTCATGGAGAATGAGTAACATGATATTAAATAATATATGGGTTAACAATGACATCAAGGAAGAAATAAAAAAGTTTCTGGAAACAAATGATAATGAATACACAACAGCCCAAATCCTATGGGACACAGGTGAATTTTACAAAACATTTAAGGAAGGACTAACTCTTGTCCTTCTCAAACTATTCCAAAAACATCCAAGAAGAGGGAACACTCCCAAACTCCTTCATGAAGCCAGTATTACCATAATTCCAAAACCAGGTCAAGACACAACAAAGAAAGAAAATTATAGGCTAATATTGCTGCTGAACATAGATGCTAAAATCCTCAACAAAATATCAGCAAACCAGATCCAGCAACACATTAAAAAGATTCTACACCATGATCAAGTGGGATTCATCACAGGGATGCAAGTATGATTTAATATTCTTAGATCATTAAATGCAATACAGCACATAAACAAAATGAAAGACAAAAATTGCATGATCATATCAAAGGTGCTGAAAAAGCATTTCATAAAGTACAATACCCATTTATGATGAAAATACTTAGCAAAATGGGAATAGAGGGAGCATACTTTAACATAAGAAAGGTCATATATGAGAAACCTGCCATCAACATCATACTCAATGGGCAAAAACTGAAAGCATTCCCCCTAAGATCAGGAACAAGACCAGGCTGTCCACTCTCTCCACTCCTATTCAACATAGTCTTGGAAGTCCTAGCCACAGCAATCAGACAAGAAAGAGAAATAAAAGGCATTCAAATTGGAAAAGAGGAAGTAAAACTCATTATTTGCAGATGACATGATAGTGTATGTAGAAAATGCTATAGACTCCACAAAAAAACTACTCAACCTAATAAGAGAATTTGGCAGAATATCAGGGTACAAAGTCAACATTCAGAAATCAAAGGCATTTCAGTATACCAACAATAAAATATCAGAGAAACCAGAAAAAAAAATTCCATTTACTATCGTCGTCGGCAGCCGTCCGTCTCGAGAGACGATGGTGTAGCTTCCTAAGAGTCCATCTGCACCGCCGAGAATGGCTGTGCAGTCCAACTCGGGAGTGACATGGTAGTATCTGTCTCCTCCCGTGTTGAATCGACATCTTGCGATGACGCTGAAGCTACAGAGCCTGGGCAGGGTAATATGGAGGGTCCGCTGTTGCCCATGCAGCAGACCCCCCCTCTCTTCGCAGCTGAAGGGTCCAAGGGAAAGACGGAGTCGATACAGCTTGGGTTCAGGTGCGCCGCAGGAGTTGCCAGTGTTGACTACAACGTCAAACCGCCTTAGGGACTCCGGCTCCGGATTTTCTGTCGGGGTTTACTCCCTTAGCCTTTCCCCTGAAGAGGTATGCCGCAAGGCAGTGGAGGTTTTTTGGAGTCAGAGTTTTCCTTCTCTGCCATTTACTATAGCAACAAGAAAAATAAGGTACTTAGGAATAAACTTAACCAATGAGGTAAGAGACCTGTAACCAGAAAACTACAGAACACTGCAGAAAGAAATTAAGGAAGATACAAATAAATGGAAGCATATACCATGTTCATGAATGGGAAAAATCAACATCATTAAAATATCCATACTGCCCAAAGCAATTTATAGATTCAACACAATTCCTATTAAAATGCCAACAACATATTTCACAGACCTAGAACAAATACTTCAAAAATTTTGATGGGACCTAAAAAGACCCTGAAGAGCCACAGCAGTCTTGAAGCATAAGAACACAATAGGAGGAATCAAAATACCTGATACCAAACTATTCTACAAGGCCACTGTACTCAAAATAGTCTGGTATTGGCATATGCACAGACATATAAATCAATAGAACAGAAGACAGAGCGCAGAAGTAAACCCAGGTCTATATGGTCAACTAATATTTGACAAAAGGGGAAGGAACATAAAATGGAATGAAAAGAGCCTCTTTAACAAATGGTGCTGGGAGAACTGGAAAGGGACATGCAAAAAAATTAAACTAGATCTCCAACTTACACCATACACAAGAATAAGCTCAAGATGGATCAAAGACTTAAAGGTAAGCCATGACACCATAAAAGTCCTAGAGCAGTTGTTCTCAACCTGTGGGTCACGACCCCTTTGGGGATTGAATGACTCTTTCACAGGGGTCGCCTACGACCATCAGAAAACACATATATAATTACATATTGTTTTTGTGATTAATCACTATGCTTTAATTATGTTCAATTTGTAACAATGAAAATACAGCCTGCATAATGTAAATACATCAGATATTTACATTACAATTCATAACGAGCAAAATTACAGTTATGAAGTAACAACGAAAATAATTTTATGCTTGGGGGCCACCACAACATGAGGAACTGTATTAAAGGGTCACAGCATTAGGAAGGTTGAGAACAACTGTCCTAGAGGAAAACATAGGCAGGAAAATTTCAGATATCCCACGTAGCAACATTTTCATTGATATATCTCCTAAGGAAAGGGAAATAAAGGAAAGAATAAACAAATGGGACTACATCAAACTGAAGAGTTTCTGCTCAGCAAAAGAACAGCTCAGCAAGGTAAAAAGGGAACCAACCATATGGGAAAACATATTTGCCAATGATATCACAGACAGGGGACTGATCTCCAAAATATATAAAGAACTTATGCAACTCAACAGCAAGAAGACAGACAACCCAAATAAAAAATGGGCTAAGGACCTGAACAAACACTTTTCCAAATAGGACATACATAGGGTCCATAGGCATATGAAAGAGTTCTCAACATCACTGGCCATAAGAGAGATGCAAATAAAAAGCACAATCAGATACCAGTTCACACCAGTCAGAATGGCCAGCCTCAACAAATCAACAAACAACAAGTGCTGGCAAGGATGTGGAGAAAAGAGAACCCTAGTGCACTGTTGGTGGGAATGAAAAGTGATGCAGCCACTATGGAAAACAGTATGGAATTTCCTCAAAAAACTAAAAATGAAACTGCCTTTTGATTCAACAATTCCATTGCTAGGATTATACCCAAAGAATCCTGAAACACCAATTCAAAAGAACCTATACACCCCTATGTTCATCCAAGTGCTATAAACAACCTAAGTGCCCATCAGTGGATGAGTAGATCAAAAACTGTGGTATGTTTACACAATGGAATACTATGCAGCACAAAGAAAGAAGGAACTCCTACCATTTGCAACAAGATCAATGAAAGTAGGGAGAATTATGCTTAGCAAAATAAGCCAGGCAATGAAAGACAAATACCATATGATATCACCTAATACAGGAAACCAATGAACAACACAAACAAATGAGCAAAATTGAACCAGAGACATATGTAAACAAGGAGCAGACGAACAGTGACAAGGGGGGAGGGAGAGTAGGAGGTAATAACGGGGAGGGTCTAGTCAAGGAATTAGTATATAAATGTCCATGGACATGACAAAGGGGTGGGTATTGACTCTGGGAGAAGGGGTGGGTAGTGTGGCAGGAAGCATTGGGGGAAAAAGTGGGACTACTGTAATAGAAAAATAATAAAGAAATAAAACTCAATCATTAAAAAAGAAAAGAAACAGAAGCAGAAACCAATTGGTGTAGGAATATGAAGGTAGAAAAAAATATTGATCAGTTGTTAAGCTAATCAAGTTGTAATCAGAAGCCTGGCTTAAGATCCATAGGGTGAAGCAGAGTAATTTCTGTGGAAGGGGCTATTGCTTCCTGTCAGGCTGATGCCACTTGGAAAGGAATGCTCTACCTGAGAAAGATGGTTCTTTCAGTATCAGGAATGACTCATCACAGGGATCCTGGAAGCTGTTCCTTCTGTTCTCCCCCCAGAGCTGCCAATCACAGACTCTTCAAGTATCTCTAATCAACTCTGTACTCCCTGTGCTGGAGCTCAGTGTAAGTGGCTGCAAATTAAATTTGTGTTGGCCTTTCAAGAGGTTCTCTGTGTCTCCAGCCATCTCTCCTTGGCACATAGAAACACACCTGCTTTTCAAAGCTGGATGTTATCTGGGTTCCTTTTGAGCTCTGATTCTATAGGCTGGGGAGCCCAGTTTGGGGTTTAGGCCTTACACTTCTCAGGATAAACCCCCCACCCACTAAAGAATTCATCTGGAACTTGAACTGCCGCCCGTGTGAGCTCAGACAGCCCTCTGATGCCTCATACTCACTCCCTATCAGTCTTGTTGTGGTGAAGTGGTTTCTTCTGTCTGTCCTTGGTAAAGCTTCTCTCCATCTAGTGTTCAGTTGGTTATTCAGGATGATTTCTCTACTATTTAGTTGTAATTCCATATCAGTCATGGGAGGATGGTAGTGTAGCTTACACTTACTCCTCCACCATTTTGGATCCAACTGGAAATTGAAAATTTAAAAGTATCACTAGCATCGAAATTGAAATACTTAGGTATAACTCTTACAAAATATGTTCAATATCTGAGAACAAGAAACTACTGATGAAAGAAGTTAAAGAAAACAAACAAATGGCATGACAATGCCATATTCCTTGTCAAGAAAACCCAATTTGGTTTAGATCTTAATTTTCCCTAAGCTGATCTATATAGTCAGCAATGACATTCAAAACCTCAGTACTTTTTAATAGAAATTAAGAAGCTAATTTTAGAATTTATAAGAAATGACAAAGGGCCTATAATAGGCAATTTTGAGAAATAACAAACATATTAGTGGTATCCACAAAATCTTCAACCTTATTAGTCAATAGAAAAATACAAATTATAATGAGATTTTACTATACATTAAGTGGCTAGATTAAAAACAAATTAACAATGGGAAATATTAAGTATTGGTGATGTAGAAAAACTCTTATTTTGCTGATTAGAATATAAAATGATACAACCATTTTTGACAACAGTTCAGGAGTTTCATACTCTTATCCTATTATTCAGCAATCCCATTACTAGATGCACACACAGAATAATGTGCATGTGAATGTTTATAACAGCTTTCTCATAATTATTCCAAGTTGGAAACAACCCAATTGCTTCTTAACTGGGAATTAGTTAAACTGTAGTGAATCGATACAATGGAATTCTTCAACAATAAAAAGGAACAAATGACACAAAGCAAAATAGATGCATCTCACACTCATTAAACTAAGGGAAAGAAGCCAGACTCAAAAGGCTACATACTGTATGATCTCACTTTTATAACATTCTGGGAAAGGCAAACTATAGAAACAGAAACATATTAGTGGTTGCCAGGGCCTGGGGGTAGAGGAGGGTTTATTGCAATGAAGTATGAGGGACTGGTCCATGTGGCAATGGCGAACGTAGCTCAGCCCTAGTTTGGAAGACTGACAGGTGTGAGGTGGCACACAGGAGCCAGGCCTGCAGATCGGCTTTCCCATGGGAATCAGGCCTGCATTGTATCTGTACTGCTTAAAAGCTTGCTTTTGCTAAAAAAACTTCCTCACCTTGAGCTGAAAAACAACAGACGTTTAATGTATAACTGCAAAGTAACTTCTCAAGGTCTATTCTGAACTGTTTTAAGGACAGGCTGTGGCCAGATCTCACATCATTATCATTTCCTTGCATGCACAACATTCTTTATTATCTGCAAACAACAACCATCTAAAGCAACCTTAGCAAACAGATTTGTAACTTTGTTTGATGTGATCCACTCAGAAAGGAATAAAAGTCTGTCCAGGCAAGGGCTGTGGTGCTCTCACTTATTTAGAGAGTGGGCATTCTGTCCCTTTTCTCCACCAGATTAGTGCAGTTCATGTGATTTTGTTCATCGCATCCACAACGCCACAGACACCTCTGAGTCTGCAACAATGAAGCAAAGGATATTCTCTGAAATGACAACGCTCTTCTACATTTTGATTGTAGTGCTAGTAACATGACTATATATGTTTGTCAAAAGTTGCAGGGTCAGTTTTCCTGTATGTAAATGTCAGAACATGGAGGCAGCTAGAATGCACACCTGGATATTTGATATATGCTAATCAACCTGGCCCTTGCCAGGGCTCCCAAAAAATATGCTGATGGACCTAGTCCATTCCCAGAGGATATGTTAATGGGTTTAGCCCAATATGTTAACTAACCTGGTGGGGACAGGAAAGCAATGAGATACAAATGACCTACTGAATATGTTGATAAGCAAACTCACCCTCACTGAAATGTGTGGTTGACAAGTATAAAAAAGGTGCCCCCAGAAGTGCAAGTGGAGCTCCTACAGGCCCACAAGGAGGACCAGGAGTCCCCATTCCCCATTCCCTTGTTCCCCATTCACTTTGCTCCTATAGGCGCTTGAGTTGGTCCAGGAGTTACTTCTCCCTTCTACCCACTTCCCCTTTTCTCCTTGATAAACCTGTTGCCTGATCCTACAGTGGTCTTTGGGTGATTTCTCAGAGCAAGGCTGCCCCAACAGTAAATTATGCCATAATTAAAAAAAAAACAAAAACAAAAAACAGAAACAAATTACAGAGATACTAGGTTATAGGTTTGTGTGTGTGCGCCTGTGTGTGTATGTGTGTGTGTGTATAGCAATTTAGCAAAAGAAAATTTGGTAATCTGTCAAATTTCATTAAATTAAAAACAATTTTGCTGTCTAATATCTAAAGGTCGTGGAGCCATTGGTTTAGAAGAGTGTGTTCAAAGTGTAGTTTCAGAGTAGCAGTGTCATCTGGGAGCTGCATAAAAATAAAAATTCTCTGCCTGCACAAATGAATCAGAAACGTAGAGGGTGGGGCTCAGCAATCATTTTACAAGGATGCCATGTGATTCTGATGCATACTAATGCTTGAGAGCCAACATCACTGTTTCTTTGCTTTGTATGGAGTCACAATAGTATAGATTTAGGAATAAAACAAACTTGCTTTTGAATTCTGGATCTTTCCCTGTGTGAGGTATTTAATCCTCTAAATTTTGATTTTTCTCACTTCTAAAATGAGAAGATTATTTTTTAATAATATTTTTTGTCAAATTGTACTTTGGCATACAATTTCATATTTGCAGGTGTACAACATAGTGATTTAATATTTTGTGCGTTATGAAAGAATCACAACAATAAGTCTAGTTAACATCTGTTATATACAAAGTTATAACATTATTGATTATATTCTGTATGCTGTACATTACATCCTTGTGACTTACCTACTTCATAACTGGAAATTTATACCTCTTAATCTCTTTCCATATTTCACCCGTACCTATGAGGTACCCCTTTTCCTCTACCAACCACCAGTTTGTTCTCTGTATTTATGAGTCTGTTTCTATTTTGTCTGTTAATTTTGTTTTTTAGATTCTACATAAAAGTGAAATCATAGAAAGCAGGATGACAGCTGTGTGTGAAGGGGTTAAGGGGTCAGGGGGTCAAGCAAAAAGGATATTCTTTTTCTATACTAAGTTGTCTTTGTCCCTGTGTCTATTTTTATGCCAATATCACATTGTCTTGATTGCTACATCTTTATAGTGTCTTGAAATCAGAATGTGTTTACTATCTAATTTTGTTGTTTCTTTCTAAAGTTGTTTTGGCTTAGAGAGAATTTTAAGAGATAGATGACAAGGGAAAAATTTAGCTTACTGAATTGCTTCTTAAGTTTAATTACAATGTCACCTTTATAACAGACACCTAAGCAAAAAAGATATGCGCATGGCAGATAATCATATGAAAAGATACTCTGCATCATATGTCACCAGAGAAATGCAAATTATAACAGCAAGATGCTACTACACATCAATAAAAATGGCCAAAATTCAGAATACTGCCAATACAAGATGCAAGCAAAAATGTGAATTAAGAGGAACTCTCATTTATTGCTCGTGGGAATACAAAGTGATAGAGCTCTTTGAAAGGCAGGTTGATGATTTCTTATAAAACTAAATATATTCTTACTATGAGATCCAGCAGTCACACTCCTTCGAATTTACCCAAAGAGGTTAAAAGCTTGTATCCACACAAAAACCTGCACAGAGATGTTAATAGCGTATGTAGTCATAATTGCCAAAACTTGCAAGCAGCCAAAATATTCTTCAGTAGGTGAATGGATAAAGAGTGGTTTGTCCAGATAGTTCAATATTACTAAGTGCTGAAAAGAAAAGAGCTCTCAAACCATGAAAAGTCATAGAGAAAACTTAAGTGCATATTACTCAGTGAAAGCAGCCAATCTGAAAAGATTACATACTATATGATTCTAACTATATGACATTCTGGAAAAGGCAAAACTGTGGAGGTAGTAAAAAGATTAGTGGTTTCCAGGGGTTTGGGGTGGAGAGCAGGGATGAATAGAGCACAGAGGATTTTTTAGGGCAGTAAACATAGTCTCCATGATACTATAATGATGGATACATGTCATTACACCTTTGTCCAAACATGTAGAACGTGCAACAGCGAGAGTCAAACCTAAGGTAAACTATGGACCGTGGGCAGTAATAATATGTCAATGTAGATTCATCAGTCACAATAAATGTACCACTCTGGTGGGGGACTGTTAATAATGGGAAGGCTGTGCATGTGTGGGGACAGGGGACATAGGCGGCATCTCTGTACCTTTCTCTCAATTTTGCTGTGAACCTAAAACTGCTCTAAAAATATTGTCTTAAAATATGCAGCTTTTGCAGGGGAGCTTCATCTAGGTCTTGACCATGGCATCCTTGACCATAACTACTTCATTAAAGTGGCATTTGTGATGGTAGCAGGTGTTTCTCTGGCCACTAGCCTGGAGAAGGCTGGTGGAGAGAATTTGTTGACACACGTAATGCAGTTAATAGTCACTGTCTCGGATCCTCTTAGTATAATGTTTGTCTGATACTTCAGCCTTTGGAAACACCTCCTCTCTCATGGCAGACTGATGGGGAGCTCACAGGCACTGCCTGTGACCACCTTTAGTACCTTTAACAAAGAACATGCTACTAAGTCTTCAATAATGCTCGCACTGCTGCTGCTCAGACCTTGCCTTGTTGGGATATTATCATCTCTATTAGTGACTAAGTTACTGCTCAAAAGCCAAACTACTACAAATAAAGAAAATCAACTTTTAGTGGGCTCCCAGTGTAGAAGACATAAAGTTATCCCAGAGCTTTGGTAGTAGGTGGGTGGAAGCAGGGCAGGTGAGTCTGTAAAGAAGGCTGCTGGTGACAATGTTAGAGTTCTCATTGATAGTGTGTGTGCGTGTGTGTTTTTTTTCCAAGCTGGAGGTAGTGGGGGCTGGTTACAGGAAGTAGATCTAGCCTCCAGCTTATTGGGTGAATGTTCTTTAATTTATTTTGTTTTTAAAGATTTTATTTATTTACTTTTAGAGAGAGGAAGGGAAGGCGAAAGCAAAGGAAAGAAATATCAGTATGAGAGAGAAACACTGATCTGCTGCCTCTTCCCTCAATCCCAGCACATGCCCTGACCAGGAATTGAACTGGTGACCTTTTACTTTGCAGAATGATGCCCAACCAACTGAGCCACACTGGTCAGAACCCTTTGGTTTATTTTCCTGTACCATTTAGAAAGAGGAGATCAAGGATATCTTAGAGGCTGGCCACTGGAATGTCCTGGGTAAGGTTGAAACTAGTCAAAGCATTTGGACTAGCAAGGAAGTCTTGAGAGTGGATGATTGATTAATTAACTATGGGGATTAGTGGATGAGAGGCAAGAATAGATTACACGTGTGTTTGGTGGAGGAATTTCATGGATCAACATTGGATTAACACAGCCATTGGAACTGACATAGTTTGGCCAGGAAAAAATGTGCTTTATAAATAAATCATTTAAAGGGTTCTTTTATATAACACCCTAAGAAACTTATAATTATATTCAAATTGATTCTATAAATGCCCAGTCCTAACTGGGTGCTGGAGATACAGAGATGAATAATGTCTTGGACCTTGCCTTTAAGAAACTGTATAAAGGCCAGGATGCCTTCTGGTTCCTCTCTTCCTCATGCAGTTGTGTGAGGGAACATGTGGATTAAGGATCTCAAATTCACCAAGGGCCCATTACTGGAGCTGGCCTTTGTAGGAGTGTTAGACAAGAAGCTCATTATGAAAAACTGGCCTTGAGCTTTGAGATCTTTTTGCCTTCTTTCTCCTCACTCTTCTTTTAATGGCCTACCTGGAAGTTGCTAGAGCACAAAAGCTATCAAAAATATGCTGCTTCCTGGCTGCTGTGGCTCAGTGGATTGAGCATTGGCCTGCAAACCAAGTGTCAGTGGTTTGATTCCCAGTCAGGGCACACAACTAGGTAGCATGTCAGATCCCCAGTTGGGGGCGTGTGAGAGGCAACCACACAGTGATGTTTCTCTCCCTCTCTCATTTCCCCTCTCTCTAAAACTAAACAAATAAACAAATAAAATTGTTTTTTAAAAAAAGCCAACACATTTAAAAAAAAGGCATCTAAAATTGAAGAAAAAAAGTATGCTGCTTAATGTAGCTTTCAGAGAAAACTGTTTTTCTTGTTTAGTATGGATCATTTTTCCTTTTGTTGTTGTTGCATTTAGTGCCTTAATTCCCAGCTTTAATAAACTGCCAGTTTTCATTGTTAGGTGGGAAAAAAAAGTGCAATAAATAGGTAAATGATAAATACAAATGAATATGTAAAATTCTCAACATGCAGTTTAGAGGTACTGGTTGATCAATGTGTTTGTGGATCAGAAATGCATGTGCATTTCTGTTGCTCAGATTTTTGAGATAAAAGTCTTATTTATCACTTGAAATTAACTTTTTCAAGAGACTGTTTAAAAATATTGGGTATATTATCACAGAGCTGCCACATCCCACTGCAAGTGGTTAGTGATATAGCTTTGGGTACTTACTAAATAAACATCACTCTGTATGGTTTGTACACTTTACTTTCTATCTACCAATTCTACTTAAAAACTGCAAATCCCATGGAACTCTCTTGCCTAACCAAACTCCTGTAGGAAAAAAAAGTAGTTTAAAAAAATTATAAATAATAATAACAGAAGCTTTTGTAATTTGTAATATGCAGTACAAATCTCCTATAGATTTATTATTCCAAGAAATTCTCACCTTATACTTATGAGGAAGGTGACATGTATCAGAAAGATACTGAGCAACAACTTGACAAAAGATGTACAGTAAGCCTGTGTCATGTGAAACAATTAAGCTGCAGCTTACTGATTCCCATCCTGAAGGCTTCAGTTGTACAAAAGAATAAAATCAGCATGTTTGTCAAGGTGCCTCTTTTTCCCATGGTAACTTTTTAAGTTTGGTGTTATTAGCCTCATTTTTCCAAAGAGGAAATTGAGGCTTAGAGCAGTGAGATAACTTGCTCAAGGTCCCATGACTGACTGTCCTGAATGCCTTGTCTTTTCTCCCATATACTACCTGGCTGGCTGCTAAATTCCAGGAAATCTGTCTGCATGGCGCAGATTTTATGTAAAACCATTGTTGCCTTCAATGAAAACCTCCGCTATGTGTTTCCTAGAACACTTTAAAATATCTCTTATTCAGACTGACATGACTATCACAGTTACTGAATCTTTTAAGCAAGCTATGTCATAGATATTCAAGAGAATGTCTACATTCTCTTTATTATTGTTTTTGAGGGCTAATGTATTCATAATATTTATTTTATTAAGGTCAGTCCAAACCTCACAAGTAATGTAGAGGGAATATAAATAGATTCCATTGATGCATATTCTTTCTATCTCAATTACTTATAAATAAAGTTCAAATTCAGATAATCTAATGTTATATTATGCTTAATATTTGATTTGTCTGTCAGATTGAATATAAATATTTTAAAATCAAATGCTGTGGAAATAGAATGCACAGCATATTTGCAATATCTATTGTTAAATATCATAATGTGTCATAATGTGTAATTATCAGTTGAATGTTATGGTTGTGTGTTAAAAAGGAGTCATTAATAACATTTTTTATTTGTGTTTTTAGGATACACACCATGGGAGTTGAAGCAGGTTTTTCCTTATGTTTGTGTTTTTTTCATTTGATTCAGGATATTGATAAAACACAAATTGTCTTTATTGTAATTTCTCTGTTTCCAATATGAAAATACCAATGATATTTTGCTAACAATTAAACTGATTCTTAGAATTGATTGTATGAATATTGGGGAGAATATTGGGTACTATAGGTATAACGATAACAACAAAAAGAAGGAAGAAGGTATGTCAAGTTCATTTCTGATAAAAGAAAAGGAAGTGAGCATTATTGTTCATTATTGACAATTTATATTCTAAAATATTAGAGTTAGAAAAGACTATAGAGACCAAAGTCAATTACATTCAAATCTACCTTTTTTCCTCTCAGTGTAGAGTTTCCTTTTATCAAGTGTTTTTTTCTCTCCGTATACAAGGTAGGGAAAAAGTATGTTTACAGTTGTGTGTATGGAAAATAATACAATAATTAAAACAATAATACTAGAATGAATTCTGTGTTTCATGTACTCACAATTAAAAAACTACTTTTGCCTCATCATGTATTTGTTTTCTGTAGTTAAAATTTAATTTAAATGAAAATTCAGTTATATAATTTTTATTATTGTGTTTGCTATGATAATAATTATCAAGGTAAGTAATATATTTGATGTCTTAACCTGTCTCATCCAAAGGACCTCAGAATTGTGTGTATGAAAATCTACAACAATGGAAGTTTAAATAATTGCATATTTAACCACTCAGGTATGTATGCAGTATGATACATTTGTATTTTCTATATGCTGGCAACTTGGAAGCATCTTTCAAATGCCCAGTTTAAGGACATTCAAATTACAGGAAATAGTCAATTGTTCTGTAAATTATATCCAGCGCTGAATCATCAGATTTCCTTTGTCTGGCGAGGGGCAGCTCAGTATAGAGAAAATGTTTAGACATCTTTTATTAGCTATTTGACCTAATTTTCCCATATAGAAAATGAAACTGAAAAAAAAAAAAACATGCAGGGTTTTTCAAAGGTTAAAAATAAGGTATTTAATCAACCAATACTTGTTAAGAGCCTGCTATGTGCTAAACACAGTACAGCAATTGACACAGTATCTGGCATAGATTAGGCACATAGTGAATAAGAATCCTTATTAATAATGTAATAAATGTTTACCTTATGATTAAATTTTTCCTGTTTTTAGCAGTGCACTAGTCCTGTAGTGAAGTCCTTCTAGTAACCTTGTTTAACCCTGTAGACTCATGAAAATTTACATGGTAGCTTCAATTCTTGGCTAAATCTACTCTCTTCCAGAGAGAGTCATTAAATTCTGTTCTCATTCTAATGCTCATAACCTAAAATAAATCACAATGACCCTGCTAAAAGCCAACCAGCCAAAACTAGCCCTTGTTCATCTGGATTTTTAAATTTTGGATAGTTCAAATTTTTTTTTTTAATTTGTAAAGAAAGCTGTAAGAGTACTTCCAGTGAATGAATATTCTTTTTTCTATCAAACATTGCATTTATGATTTAAGGAATAGAAAAAGGAAATGAGTTAATTGGAGGAATTGTGAGGCATTAAGCTAATAAAGATGAATTGAGAGGATAATCAGTGGACTGACTGCTTTTAAACTAAGATTGATTTAAGCTTTGCTTAAAATGATCTTTATGACACTTAAAAAAAAAGAAAGGAAATTCATATCCTAGTTTATGGTATTACAGTTGGTTATTTCTGGGGAGCAAAGATGCCTACTCAGCTTAGTGTGTTCAATAAACATTACTAAATGAAGCTAGGTAGGTATGTATGCCCTAAGTATGGCTTCAGCAGTGAGGAACCAAATGGATAAAATGGATTCAGGAACCTTGCTGGATGGTTAGAGCTTTACACTGTGCACAATTTGGTATATTGTGCCAAGTAGTGTCTCCCTATTTATAAGCTTATTGAGGACAAACTGGATTTTATATCTTTTTATATTCTCCATAGCTTTTAGTGAACCTCGCTGAGAGCAAGTTCTCCATAAATGTTTGTTAACCAAGAGTTTGCCTGCCCAACTGAAGACATTAAATAAAACCTAATTTTTAGATATCTTACAGTTTTCATTTTCTGTTTTCTAGCTTTTCTTTATACATGGTCCAGGAAGAAAGCATCTTGATTTAAAAGCTGCTTGTGATGCTCTGTCAGTAAAAGTCCCATGAGCATTGCTGCTCTGCACTCTCCATGCCACCTGTGTCACAGCTCATCTTCACAGCAGGGGCCCTATAACTCTAAGCAGTTGAGTCTGATTTCTTTCCAATATCCTAACTATTTTTCTGTCCAGTGTGCTTGCTTCTAATTAACCAAAGGTGAAGGAGTCTGGCAATGCTGCCTCTTGTGTCAAATCCATTAATCTATTCTTTTTTTTTTAATTAAATCATTTTTATTGTGATTCTATTACAGTTGTCCCAATTTTTCCCACTTTATCCTCCTCCACCCATCCTACCCCCACCTCTCCCTCCCACAGTTAATTCCCACACTGTTGTCCATGTTCATGGGTCATTCATATATGTTCTTTGTCTAATCCCTTTCTCTTCTTTCCACCATTGTCATCTTCTCTCCTCCCCTCTGGTCACTTTCAGTCTTTACCATGTTTCCAGGCCTGTGGTTCTATTTTGTCCTTTAGGTTTTTTGTTCATTAGATTCCTCTTATAGGTGAGATCATATAGTATTTGTCTTTCACTGACTGGCTTATTTCACTTAGAATAATATTCTCCAGTTCTATCCATGCTACTGCAAAAGGTAGGAGTTCCATCTTTATTTCTGCTGCATAGTATTTCACTGTGTAAATATACCACAGTTTTTTGATCCACTCATTTACTGATGGGCACTTAGGCTGTTTCTAGCACTTGGCTATTATAAATAGCACTGCTATGAACATAGGGGTGCATAAATTCTTCTGAATCAGTGATTTGGGATTCTTATGGTCTATTCCCAGCAGCATTACAGCTGGGTCAAAAGGCAGTTCCATTTTTAGTCTGCATTCCCAACAACAGTGCACTAGGGTTCTCTTTTCTCTGCATCCTCACCAGCACTTTTTGTTTGTTGCTCTATTAATATGGCCACTCTACCTGTTTATCTATTCTTTCCCTCTCAGCTGCCAAACTTGAGGACTAGGGACAACTCCCAGTAGGTTTCTACAGTGTAGGGAAAAATATATCTAGGAGGTAATAGTTGCAGTGAGGGTCGATTAAATTAGCATGTATTTTTATATTTGTTGGAAGTATGTGACCTGGATTCAAAAAGCTGGATTCAAATTTTGCCTCTGCCTTTCACTGTTTGCATGACTATAGGTAAATTACTTATCACCTATCCTCCCTTTAGTCTTTTTACATGATAAAAATTATACACAAAATACTTAAACTCTTTGAACCTCAGCTTCATTACCAACAAGAAATTCAAAAGAGAGCATTCATATTGATTTTTTTCAAGATTAAATAAAATAATCCATATGAAGTATTGATATTTATACCTTGTCTGGTAGTTTGCCCTTAGTAAATGTGTTTTCTATTATTGCTGTTATTTTTAATCACCTTTGTATTATAATCCATTGCATGGTTTTTTTTATGTCATCAGTATATAGACCATTTTGCAGCTGAATATAAACTTTTCTGCCTCATTTCCCATCATATGATCTAAAGTGAATCTCCCTTTCTCCCTACCCTCACCTTATTTTTTATTTTTCTAGTCTGTGCAGGTGCCATGAATTTTAGGTTTAAAGTAATGAGGAATTCCATTTCTTTATTGATTCAACTTTTTGTTCACTACTCATAGTGCCTCTTCTTTTTGACTTCATGAATTGGAAACTACACTTGAACTGATGGAAAGTAAATCTGCTATAAATCAGAAGCTGGCATCTATTTAAGTTCTAGCAATAACTATAGAAACTACACAAGCTTGTAAATTAGTACAGTTCAACTTTCTTTGATAGTTCTAATTTAAACTTATTTTGGATAATTTTTGGGTCATATAAAGTTTCTCAGTTTTTTAACTGTTGTTGAAAGAGACCAGACCCCTTTCTCCATTAAAACATCCATTGATGCCAACATTCTTCATTTGTTCACATAGTGTTCTTCTCAGAAGCAAGTTTGAGTCAGGGAAACTGGTATGCACTGAGGCTGCTCTTCAGAAGCCCTGTAAGGGACCAGTCTGAGTTTGAGTACCAGATCACTTGACCTTGAGTGATATTTTTTTGGATGATTCTGGGAAAACCTTTTGCTCAACTCTTATAAACCTTGGGGGAAGTAGAAATCATGAGCAGCCTTTTTCACTGGAAGTAAGAGCCATTAATCTGTTCTTGCTCATTGCCAGGCAACTTAGAAAGAATCACCTATGATCATACACTGGACAATCCTGTGTACCATCCACAATTTTTTAATTATGAGATCTAAGAATTAATTCTCAGAGCTAATAATTAGTCATTTATTATCAGATCTAACAATGACTAATTAATAGGTCTAATGACAACTTATGAGATCTTAACAGCTGAAATTGAATTGATGAGGAGACAGAAATCATGTTAGTAATGTCGGGAAATATGAGATGTACTGAGCACCAGATACAAAGGTTTAGAGTGGCTCTGACGGGAAATGAGGAACCCATGGAATGTGTTAAGTCAAAAATTGCACCACAGAGGCACTGTCTGAGGATTTTTAGTTCAGCTAATAATTAACTGGTTGATCAGGGGATGGTGTGAGTGAAGGGAGACTGTTGTTCAAGAGGCTGGACAAAGTAACAATGGCAGAAATAGAATAAGCATTAAAAGAAATGGCAGATTTCTCGCCAACATGGACCCTAGATAGACATGCTGCATCTCCCTCTACAACTAAGAAAGAATACAATTACTTCAAAACTAGAGTCAACCAGAAGTCCCAGAAGGTAGAACTGAATGGAAGTCCAACAAACAAAAATGTATAGAAGAAATACTCATCCAGATAGGTGACAGGGGTGGATCTGGGGCAGAGAGGAAGCAGTTTGTCAGAGCAGCATCAGGTGGCAACAGCAGGCCAGCAGAAAGCACAGTCACATGGTTTAAAAAATAGGAAGGAACACCAGGGGAGTGCTTCCAGCAACAGACCAGACCACATGGCTCACAGTTCCAGCACCATGGAAAATAAAGCCTTGTTGCTTTTGACTGTGAAAACCAGTGGGGGTAGGGTAGAGGAAGAAACTGCTGATCTATCACCAGAGTCTCCTTGTTTAGAGGGTCCCCCAGTTCTAGAAGGTCCGTAGAACCACCCATCTTGGAGCTAAGGCCAGGGCAATAGCTAAGGAGGTGACAGTTCCATATAGGTGGTGGGAGAAATACCTGGAAAGGGGACGAGTGTTGAGAAAGTGGCATTGTTCCCTCTCAGACCACTCCCCCACATACAGTGCCACAACGTGGTGAAACAGGTTGCCCTGTACTGATGAATACCTAAGGCTCTACCTTTTACAACATAACAGATGTGACAGCTCTACCTAAGACATAGAAGTAAAAAACACAGGAGCCTGTCAAGATGAAGAGGCAGAGAAGTATGGCCCAAAAAAGAGAATGGATTAAGGTTCCAGTGGGAGAAGTAAGTGACAAGAAGATAGCCAACCTAACAGATGAAGAGTTCAAAACACTGGTGATAAAAATGCTCACAGACTTGACAGATATGCTTAAGTGTGGCAAATACATACAGGAAGAAGTGAAGGCTATGCTAAATAAAATGAAGGAAAATCCACACAAAACCAATGGTGAAGAGGAGGAAACTGGGGTCCAAATCAATGATTTGGAACATAAGGAAGGAAAAAAGAGTCAACTAGTACAGAATGAGGAAACAAGAATTTAAAAATATTAGGAGACGCTTAGGAACCTCTAGAACTACTTTAAATGTGTCAACATCTGAATCATAGGGGTGCCAGAAAGAGAAGAGGAAGAGCAAGAAATTGAAAGCTTATGTGAAAAAATAGTGAAAGAATACTTTCCAAATTTGGCAATGGAAATATACATACAAGTCCAGGAAGCACAGAGAGTCTCAAACAAGCTAGTCCCAAGGAGGACCACACCAAGACACATCATAATTAAAATACTAAAGTTTCAAAATAAAGAGAGAATCTTAAAAGCAGGAAGAGAAAAGCAGAGTTACCTACAAAGGGGTGCCTATAAGACTATCAGCTGATTTCTCAAAAAAACTTTTTAGGCAAGCAGGGACTGGCAAAAAGTATTCAAAGTGATGAAAAGCAAGGACTTACAACCAAGGTTACTCTATCCAGTAAAGCTATCATTTAGAATGGAAGGGCAGATAAAGTGCTTCCCAGGCAAGGTAAAGCTAAAGGAGTTCATCATCACCAAGCCATTATTATATGAAATCTTAAAGGGACCTATTTAAAGAAGAGAAGATCAAAACTATGAACAATAAAATAACAACAAACTCACAACTATCGACAATGAGTCTAAAAAATAAAAACAAAATCCAACTAAGCAAACCAGAATAGGAACAGAATCATAGGTATGGGGATCATTTGCAGGGTTATCAGCTGGGAGGGAGAAGGAGGAGAAGTGGGGAAATGATGCAGAGATTAAGAAGCATAATTGGTTGGTACAAAATAGACAGAGGGAAGTTAAGAATAATATAGGAAAGATTGAAGCCAAAGAACTTACATGCACAACCCATGGACATGAACTAAGGGGGTGGGATTGCTGGAGGGAAGGTGGGTACTGAGCAGAGGGGTGCAAAGGGGGAAAAATTGGAACTACTGTAACAACATAATAAAATATACTTAAAAAAAAGAAATTGGGACAACTCTGACAACATAATGAAAAGAATATACCTAAAAAATACATAGCATTTATATAAATGAGGCATAGGCCATGTTCAATATATGTATAGAGAGAAGTTCTGTATATTACAAATCACTGGACAACTTGATAAGGATTTCACTTTTAACTATAAAAGGATTATCATCATTATTCCCTTTGGACTGTAACATTAACTCAAGTCAATAGATACTGCAAAGTTTGTTTTTCATGTTTACTATGATATGTATTTATCTACTACATCAGTAATGAATAAACCCAACAGAATGTTTGTTGTAAGCATTGACTACACATGTACCTTGTAATATGTACCCAGCATTGTGATGACTAAGATAAAAACTATAAACATAAAAACATTGTTCTGTCATTCCACAGGTAATTAATCGATATGAAATAGATTGATAAACAGTATTCATTTAAAATAAAAAGGGAATGGCAGGCAGACATTGTGACCAACTAGAATCCACAGATGAAGGAGGAACTTCAAGATGGTTCTTTTCTAGGCTATAACAGGTTGGATTTAGCTTGTTTGTGAATATCTGACACAGAGCATGTCAAATGAGCTTTTTTGGGAGGACAGGAGCCTAAGTTTCAGACATAGGTTTGGTCACTGCAGTGGAGGAAATCCTCTGAAGGAATTTTTACAAAGAGAGCTAAGGAGCCCAGAAACAAATTTTAACAATTTCTGCAGGTTTTTGTATGTTTTATTTTTAGGTTTCTGGAGTCAGACACACCTGGGCTTTAATCCTGTTTCTGCTACATTTTGTATCAGTTCCTACATTTCCTTGAGCTTTAGTTTTCTTATTCATAAACTAGGGAGGGGGTAATAACCATTATCTATGAGAATTTGTGAGTAAATGTGTTACAGTCCATAAAGTTATGAAGCAAGGTGTTAAGCATGGTCAGTACCCAATAAATGAAACCTGATAAAAATATTACATGTTCAGTCCCTTGTGGTTGAAGTGAAGAATTGGGAGTTAGAAGTTGGTAAAGTCATGAAATTTCCTCTCTTCCTCTACAAGGTCTGGAACTTTAACAATGATACTATTTTATTTGTGTGTACAAATTTGGAGTTATTGTTTAAGTAAAAAGATTATGGTTTTTTATCCTGTACATAGCTAAGTTTAAACACCGTTGGAGATCTAGTGGACCTTGAAAAAGATAGGAGATTATAATGATGCACTGGTCATAAAATTCATTATTGATTTGTATGGTTTGATAGAGATTGCCTTTTGGGGTCAGTTCAAGTTTCACTGTTTCTGAGTGCCTTCAGCCCTCATATTACTTTTTAAAAATTTAATTTTTATTGTACTTTTTTCTATTACCGTTTAGTCCCCTTATAACCTCTCCCCCCAGCAATCATCACACTGTTGTTCATGTCCATGAGTCCTTTTTCCTTTTTGCTCAATTACACCACCACCTAACCATCCCATCTCCTCCAGCTGCCATCCTGCTCTTTAACTATGAGCCTGTTCCCTTTTCCTTTGTTCAATTTGTGCATTAGGTTCCACATATGAGTGAAATCATATGGTATTTGTCCTTCTCTGACTGGCTTATTTCACTTAGCGTAATGTTCCCCAGGTCTATCCATATTGTCACAAAGGGTAAATTTTTCTTCTTTTTTACAGCCAAGTAGTATTCCTTTATCGACCTCACGAAGGCGTTTGATCTGGTCAGTCGAAGCGGACTCTTCAGCTTGCTACGGAAGATTGGCTGTCCACCACATCTGCTTGCTGTGGTCATGTCCTTTCACGACAACATGCACAGCACGGTGTCCTACAACGGCGCAACCTCTGAGGCCTTCCCAGTCAGCAGCGGAGTAAAGCAGGGCTGCGTCCTCGCACCTACACTGTTCGGAATCTTCTTCTCCATGCTCCTCCAATACGCCTTTAAGGACTGCAGCGAGGGTGTCTTCATTCACACCAGATCCGATGGCAAGCTCTACAACCTGGCCCGTCTACGAGCCAAGACCAAAGTCAAAGAGGTGCTCATCCGTGAGATGCTCTTCGCCGACGACGCAGCCTTGACATCACACTCCGAAGAGGGACTCCAGCAGTTAGTCACTTGCCTTTCCCACGCATGCAAGGAGTTCGGACTAGCCATCAGCCTGACGAAGACGAACGTTATGGCTCAAGGCACGGGGACTCCCCCAATGCATCACCATCGACGGAAACACCCTGGAGGTTGTCAACGATTTCACTTACCTCGGGTCCACCATCTCGAGCTGTCAGTCGACTTGGAGGTCAATCGGAGAATCGCCAGGGCAGCCACAGTTATGGCCAAACTGAACCGGCGAGCGTGGAACAATTCCAGCCTCACTGAGAGAACCAGACTGCGCATCTACCAAGCCTGCGTACTCAGCACTCTCCTCTATGGCAGCGAGACGTGGACCACCTACGCAAGGCACGAAAGGAAACTCAACAGCTTCCACATGAGGTGCCTGCGACGCGTCCTGCATGTCGCCTGGCAGGATAAGGTCCCCAACACCGAGGTGCTGAAGCGAGCCAACATGAGCAGTTTGCATGCAGTTCTTAGTGAGAGACGCCTCAGGTGGCTCGGCCGTGTCAAAAGAATGGATGCAGGCCGTATTCCCAAAGACCTCCTCTACGGCGAGCTAGCAGAAGGCCAGAGGATGACAGGGCGCCCAAAACTGCGGTTCAAAGACATCTGCAAAAAGGACATGACACAATGCTCCATCAATCTCAACACATGGGAAGTTCAAGCAGACGACCGCCTAGCCTGGAGGCTCGCGGTCAGGCAAGGTACGTCACGCGCAGAGGCTGCGTGCAACGAGAAGGCGGTCCAGAAAAGACCGAGATGGAAGCAGCGTCAACAGCAGCAACAACAGCCATCTGCCTTCACCTGTAACAAGTGTGGCAGGGATTGTCACTCCCGAGTCGGACTGCACAGCCATTCTCGGCGGTGCAGATAGACTCTTAAGAAGCTACGCCATCGTCTCTCGAGACGGACGGCTGCCGACGACGACGAGTATTCCATTGTGTAAATGTTTCACAGTTGTTTTACCCACTCATCTACTGATGGGCACTTGGGCTGCTTCTAAATCTTGGTGGCCATAAATAATGTTGCAATGAACATAGGAGTGCTTATGATGTTTTTAAATTAGTGTTTTGTGTTCCTCTGGATATATTCCAAGTAATGCTTTTTAAAGAGAAGTCACAAGCTTAGATGTGTACTAAAGGATTTAAAAATTGCAATTTCTGTTTTCACAATACTATTTATTGAATAAACTGTCTTTAGCTAATTGTATGTGCTTGCTTCCTCTGCCAAATATTAATTGACTATAAAGGTGTGGATTTCTGGGGTCTCTATTCTGTTCCATTGATCTATGTGTGTCTTTTTTAATGCCAGTACCAGGCTGGTTACTATGTATGGCCTTATAGATAGTTTTACATTAGGTAGCATGATTCCCTTGACTTTGTTCTTTTTTCTCAGAGACAGACTCATAGATAGAGAGCAAGGTGACAGTTAAGGGGGTGGGGAAGATTAGGAAGTGGAGGGATTGAGCAAAAAGGAAAAAGGGCTCATGGACATGGACAACAATGTGGTGATTGCAGGGGTAGGGTGTATAAGGGAACTAAATGGTAAAGGAAAAAATAAACTTTCAGAAACAAACATAAATAAATAAAAGCTTGAAAAAAATTGCAACTCCTAAGACATGATAAAATACTTTTCTGTCCCACTGACTTAGTTAAAATGCAAATAATAATTCTACATTACTTCCCCAGGACATCATATGGAATAACTAGTTAATTAATGTCAACTGCATAAACAATAATAAGTGTGAAATAAATGCTAAGCATTATGTTATTTATTTTTTGTCATCATAACTATCTCATTTTAGTGGCTTAGACATTCTTTTCCTATAACTGCAAAAAGGCATTTGGTAATTATGAAAATTAATCAAGCCCCAAACTGTATTATGGTGGTTGCAGACATCTTTAATTACAGGCACTGGAAAGCAAAGGTCATTGCTAGTTCGAATCCAATGTAGGTCAGTGCAGCAAAAAAGCCATTGACAGCTGAATGTGATTTTTGTCTCTGAACAGAATGAATTGCTGCTTCAGCCCAATTTCTTAGTAAACAGGTGTCCCACTTCCAAGCTAACAATCGCAAAAAAGACCCGCTGGCCTGGCCCCTTTGCTGGCAGCCTCAACAAACAGATTCTCAGCCCTAGCTTCACATTAGACACTCCTGAAGAGCTCTGGGCATGCTGTTACCCATACAGCACCCAGGCCAATTAAAGCAGGATCTTTAGGAGTAAAACCCAGGCACCTGATGTCTTTAAAAAAATTTTTTTAAATTAATTTTATTCTGTTCATAGTTTTGATCTTCTTTTTCTTAAGTAAATCTCTTTGACATTTCATATAATAATGGCTTGGTGATGATGAACTCCTTTAGCTTTACCTTGTCTGTGAAGCACTCCATCTGCCCTTCCATTCCAAATGATAGCTTTGCTGGGTAGAATAATCCTGGTTGCAGGTTGCCTTTCATCGCATTGAATACTGCTTGCCAGTCCCTTCCTGCCTGCAAAGTGTCCTCTGAGAAATCAGTTGATAGTCTTATAGGCACCCCCCTGTAGACAACTCTGCCTCTGTCTTGCTGCCCCCAGTACTCTCTTTTTATCTTTCCCCTTTGGTATCTAAATCATGATGCATCCTGGTGTGGTCCCCTCTGTGTCCAGCTCTCCCGGGACCCTCTGTGCTTCCTGGACCTGTATGTCCATCTCTTTCACAAAATTTGAGAAGTTTTCCTCATTTTTTTCAACTCTTGCTTCCTCATTCTGCACTGGTTGACTGTTTTTTTCTTCCTTATGTTCCAAATCATTGATTTGAACCCTGGTTTCCTTCCCTTCACCATTGGTTTTGTGTGGATTTCCTTTGTTTCACTTAGCATAGCCTTCACTTCTTCTCTTATTCGTTTGCAGTACTCAGGCATATCTGTCAAGCCTGTGAGCATCTTTATCACCAGTGTTTGGAATTCTGCATCTGTTAGGTTGTCTATCTCCTCATCTGTTAGGCTGGCTATCTCGTCGCTTAGTTCTCCCACTGGAACCTTGATCCGTTCCCCATTTTGGGCCATACTTTTCTGTCTCCTCAGTCTGACAGGCTCCTGCGTTTGTTCGCCTCTGTGTCCCAGGTAGAGCTGTTGCTCTTGTTATATTGTAAGGAGCGGAGCCTTATGGATTTGTTAGTACAGGGCGAACTGTTTTTCCACGTTGTGGCGCTGTATGTGGGGGAGGGTCCGAGAGGGCACAATGCTGCCTTCCCAGCACTCACCCCTTTTCCAGGCACCTCTCCCACTTCTGCACTGGACCAGCGCACCTCTAGCTGCTGCCCTGGCCATTGTTCCCAGAGTGGGTGAGTCTGAGGATGTTCTAGGACCATGGGGACCCTTTAAACAAGTGGACTCTGCTGAGACCAGCAGTTTCTGCCTCCACCCCCAACACCCACTGGTCTGCACAGTCAGAAGCAATGAGGCTTGATTTTCCCTGGTACTGGGACCATGTGCTGCGAGTTTCAGTGAGGAGCTGGGAATGCCTCCCAGGTGTCCCTCTTTCCTTTTTAAAATATGTGACTGCACTTTCCACTGGCCTGCTGCTGATACCGCTGCCTCTGCCACAACACCACATCGTCTCTGCCCCGGCTTCCCCCCACCAGCCTTTCTGGATGAGTACTTCTTCTTTATATCTTTTTTTGCTGAACTTCCCTGTAGTTTGGTTTTCTGGAATTTCTGGTTGTTTCTAGTTTTGAGGTAGTTGTATTCTTTCTTAGTTGTGGAGGGAGATGTAGAGTGTCTGTCTATGCCTCCATCTTGGCCAGAAGTCTTAATTTATATTTTATTGTTTGCTTTCAACTCGTCGTCGGCAGCCGTCCGTCTCGAGAGACGATGGTGTAGCTTCTTAAGAGTCTATCTGCACCGCCGAGAATGGTTGTGCAGTCCGACTCGGGAGTGACACGGTATCTGTCTCCTCCCGTGTTGAATCGACATCTTGCGATGACGCTGGAGTGTCCTCTCCAGTGGAGCTGAAGCTACAGAGCCTGGGAAGGGTGATATGGAGGGTCTGCTGTTGCCCATGCAGCAGACCCCCCCTCTCTTCGCAGCTGAAGGGTCCAAGGGAAAGACGGAGTCAATACAGCTTGGCTTCAGGTGCGCCGCAGGAGTTGCCGGTGTTGACTACAACGTCAAACCGCCTTAGGGACTCCGGCTCCGGATTTTCTGTCGGGGTTTACTCCCGTAGCCTTTCCCCTGAAGAGGTATGCTGCAAGGCAGCGGAGGTTTTTTTTTTTTTGGAGTCAGAGTTTTCCTTCTCTGTTTATATATTTATACATTTAGAAAATTTATTAAAAAGTCAAATGAGTTGTAGGCACACAGTCCAAATGGAAAATTCTATTTGACTGGTCGGATTAAGGAACCAGACCAGAACTGGGGGCGGGAGAGAGTGACTAACGGAAAGGATTTGAAAATCACTGACGTGGAGGAACAGCTACAGAACAGATGGTCCCTTTATGTGCCACGTTGACAGAGGCAGGACGTATACTAATTGTAGGGGGGGGGGAGAAAGAAAATGGTAGAGAAAACAGAAGAGAAGCTTCTATTTTCATTATTGGCTAAAGCTTTTTATTTATTTAAAAAATGTCTTATCAAGATTTTATGTTCTGTGATCATTTCTCAATCAGTTTTCATATTTTTTTTAACAGAGTTTTTAAACAGTGTTAAAAATTAATGATTAGGTAGCTGCGATTCTTTTTTAATGGCTAAACTAAGATACTGATTTAAGAACTTCTGGCCTAAATATTGTTACAGTAAAGTGACAAAGCTCTGAGTAGAGCTGTTTTGGTTGGCAATGACGCAGAAAGAACTCCAGCCCCTGCCGCATGTTGCAAAGTGCTCCCTCACGCTCCTGCATCACCACTTTCTCATCCTTTACTGAGCCAACATATTGTTTTTCTGTCCAGGTAATTTTCAGTAACACCCACAGAATCTGCAGCAGGGATCATGTCTAACATAAAACCTGGCAAAAAGTCAACGTAATGTGAGCAAAATGGCTTCCCAGAATTCGTGCCTCTGAATAAAAATCTTTCTCCGCATTCCAAAGAGAGGAAAGGAAATGAAGAGGCGCCTGGTTATGAGGTTTAGAAATCATTAGCTACCAATTCCAAGGTTAAATAATTAAATAAAACATGCATATTTCATAATCCAGTTCTAGCATCACAAAAGAAAGCAAAAGTATACAATTCTAACCAGAGAGCATCTACATGATAGCAGCAGTTTAATAAGTAAAACCAGCTTTTTTAGAGGAGTTTTCCCCATAGTATTCAAGACACATTCAAGGAGTCTTTCCTGCATTCCAGAGACTATGCCGGCTTCTTTCATTGACATTATTAAATTCCACCAAACATAGATGACTTGGAATGTTTTCTTTTCACTTTGTATCATATCATTATTTTATGCTCTACAGTGTAAGTTTACCATTTCACTTAGTTTACCAGTCAATGAATGTATCATTTTTGAGAAAGCAGAGGTATACAGGAAGGGAAACTATGAAAGGTGCCAAAACCTTTTCACTATTTTTGCTCAGTTTTTCACTTCAATACCTTGCTCTGTCACATGGAAACTTGGTCCCCTCCATGTCCATTTTCACGCACGAGACTGGAGGCTCGCAAATCCCATGACTAAATAATAGGATCTATGAGGCCTCATTTCAAAACGTGCCCTCTGTGGGGTGAGCTGAATTTCATCATGTGCGCTGTTGAATGTTGAATGAATAAGTCCCAGTGTTGGCTCCATCCCCATGAGCTGACAGCCCTGGCTTGGCTCTCCTGTAATGTTTTTGCTTTGATTCCTTGCTTTCAACTAGAAGCAGATATTGTCCCTTATGTACTCTACAGGGTTATCAGTATATATTTTAAAATCTATTTGTGAAACTGACCTGGTCATGATATCTTTTAATTTTTACCTAATATGATTTTTTTCTTCCCCCCATAATGATACAAATTGAACAGGTTGCTAAGACATAAAAGTTTTGCCTTTGAGACATGGAAGGTTTGTATTACTATTCTTTCTCCTCAAAACTAATACTGAAAAAAAATTAGGAAAAACAAATCTTTCTCCTCCAGTATAAATTGCATGTCTCAGAGGAGAATATGGTGCTGTAAAGATGTTTACAACAATATTCCTATGATGTAAGTAAGAAAATATTTTACTATTCTTTTTATTACCATTGACAAATATTGACTGAGATTTTATTATGCTAGGGAAGCAGCAGGTAAAGCTGTTTAAGGTTGTATAAGCCTCAGGACCACTTATATGTTAAATGGGGTAGATAAAACTTACTAAAAGATAAACAAAAATGCAAATATGCTAAGTATATTGAGTGTCACTCATGTTACAGAAGCACTAATAGTTACAAACTTTCTTTTTTTAAGTATATTTTATTGATTATGATGTTATCATTGTCCAAGTTTTTCCCCCTTTACTCCCCTCCACCCAGTACCCCCCTTCCCTCCAGCAATCCCACCCCACTTAGTTCATGTCCATGGGTCGTGCATGTAAGTTCTTTGGCTTCACCGTTTCCTATATTATTTTAACTTCCCCCTGTCTATTTTGTACCAACGAATTACGCTTCTTAATCCCTGCACCATTTTTCCATTTCTCCCTCTTTCCCCTTCAGCTGAGAACACTCCAAATGATCCCTCTACCTATGATTCTGTTCCTATTCTGGTTTGCTTAATTGGATTGAGAAAACATTTTTTTAAAATTAATTAATGTAACAATTTCCCTCTCTCAGATTTAAGACCCTTTATAATGTTATAAAGGACAATGGGTGAAAGTCTTGTGCTCCTCTAGCTGCTTCAAGTTGGACATGGTCATCATCCTACCTACCCTTGGTTCCAGAAATCCCTAATACATGTGGGGGTGTGGAGGGGAGGGTGGTCTTCCCACATGGGGAAGGATCGTGCAGACTCTAGGTCAGTTGGCTGTCCCCAGGCAATGGCATGCTCCGTTTAACAAGCTGGCATTCTTGTTGTATTCTGGGGGCAACAGATTTGGCAACAAGGTTAAAAGGCATGATTAAAACCATAACCACTGGATGACAAAAGGCAGGGATTAATTTTTTAATGTCTCACATTAGAAAAAAAAAAAGGCTTCTTTGTAGGACCTTGTATGTTATTAACTGTTTCTCTCTTGCTGCTTTTAGGATTATCTCTTTGTCTTTCGATGTTGCTATTTTAATTATGATATATCTTGGGGTGGGTCTGTTTGGTTTCACCTTCATTGGGACCCTCTGTACTTCCCGGACTTGTGTGACTTTTTCTCTCAAGTAGGGAAGTTTTCTGTCATTGCTTTCTTGTATAGGTTTTCTACCCCTTGCATCTCTTCTTCTTCTTCTGGTATTCCTACAATATGGATATTATTATGTTTTATGTTGTCCTGCAGCTCTCTTAAAACCTGTTCAGTCTTTTTTAATCTTTTTTCTTTTTGTTGTACTGTCTGGGAATTTTTTTCTACATTGTCCTCCAGCTCGCTGATCTGATCTTCTGCTTCCTCTAGCCTGCTTTTAATTCCTTCTACTGTGTTCTTCAATTCAGAAATTGTATCCTTCATTTCCTCCTGGCTCTTATTGATAACTTCTATGTCCTTTTTCATGTTGGTGTAATTCTCAGTAAGTTCCTTGTAGTTTCCCTGGAGTTCTTTTTTTTTTTTTTTTTGGTTTTTCAATTACAGTTGTCCCCTTTTCCCCTAATTTCTCTCTCCCACCCAACCCACCCCCTCTCCCGCAATCATATCCCTCCCCGTTGTTCATGTCCATGAGTCTTTTATACAGGCTCTTTAATTAAACCCTTCCCTTACTTATGCCCCTTCTCTCCCTCTCCCCTCCCCCCTATTGACTGCTATTCTGCTCTTTGTTCTATTTAGTTCCTTTGTTTGTGTTGTTCTTTAGTTTCCTGTATTAGGTGATAACATATGGTATTTTTCTTTCTTTGCCTGGCTTATTTCACTAAGCATAATTCTCTCTAGTTTCCCTGGAGTTCTTTGTAGTTTTCTGTGAGCTCACTGAGCTCATTGAGCTTCTCTATAATCCGTATTTTGAATTCCATGTCTGATAGTTTGCTTCCCTCTATTTCATTTAGCACTCTTTCTGGGGATTCCTCCTTTCCTTTCAATGAGGGTTTGTTTCTCTATCTCCCCATTTTTGTGACTCTTCTTGTTTGTTGCTGCTTCTTAGAATGATCTGCACTTCCTGGATCTGCCTCTGGTGGCATCACATTGTGTACCAGTCTGGCCCTAGGCAGCCTGTCTGAGACTCCAGAGATAATACTGACTTTGTCAATCTCCTTTAGTTGTTAATTTGTTCAATCAGTGATCAGCTGTCAGGCTTAAGGACCGAGGGTGGGGCAGACTAATTCCTGTGGATAGCACTTTTGCTTCCTCTCAGGCTGACACCACTTGGAAGGTAATGGTCTGCCTGCAGTAAGGGGAATGAGTCAGCACTGGAACACAGTTGGCTACTCAGTTCTCTCCTCAAAGCCACTGCCCCGAGTTCTCCCCAAGCATCTCTAGTCTTCTCTGTCCTCCCTCTCCTTGAGACCAGGGTATGTGGGTGCCAAAATATTTTCATACATGATCTGTTTAAGAGCTCTTTTTCTCCAGCTATTTCTTTTAGGTCAGCAAAAAACCCTGTGGCTTTTCGCTTTTCACAGCTGGATGCTATTTTACTTTCCACTCTGTTGCTGTAGGCTGGGAAGCCCAGCTGAGGGTTTAGACCCTGCCCTTCACAGGGGGAACCCCTGGCTGCTGAGCTGTTTCTCAGTCCATTCAGCTGCCACCCGTAGGAGCCCAGCCATCCCTTTCACATCTCTGCACTTCCTACCAGTCATGTTGTGATGAAGTGGCATTCTCTGTCTCTCTGTGGTTATAAGATTTCTCTCCAGCTAGTGTTCAGTTGGTTATTTCAGATTGGTCCTAGGAGGAAGTTAGTGTAGCTTCTACTTACTCCTTCACCATCTTGGATCTCTATTTATTTTAGATATGGTACTCTTTATTTCTGACTGGTACTTTTTTATGGTTGCTATGCATTTTTCATGGTGTTGAGTATCCTTATAACCATTACTCTAAATTCTCAATATTATAAATGGTGGCCTCCTTTTCATCTTGTTCTTCTTCTGAAGAATTCTATTTTTTTTTAATTTGGGATTTGTTTCCTTGTCTTCCCATTTTGTTTTCTTTTTGTATTTTTTTCTATGTATTAGGTAGATCTGCCAAGACTGGTGTGGACCTTTGTCAGACACTACTTGTGACTGGTTCTGGGCAACCTGTTTGGAGCTATCAGCAACTAAGAGCTTGTGGCTTTCTCTGCTAAGCCTGTCTGTGTGCAGAAAGAACTAGGTTGTGCACCACCACTGGCTTTTATCAGCACCAGACCTATGTGAGGTTCAGCTATAGTCTCAAAGCTCCCAGAGATCTTCCTTATTTGTTACACTTAACCAATGATAGAGCCTCCAGCTGTACTCAGCCGTCCATCTTAATATCCACAGGTTGGGATGAGTAATTCCTGTGGACACGGCTATTGCTTTCCCTCAAGTTGATGCCACTTGGATGGGAGTAATCTGCCTGAGAAAGATGGCTTCTGCAGTATGGGGAATGACTTAGTACAGGGATCCTGGCAGCTGTTCCTTCAGTTGTCTCCCCAGAAACACCAGCTCCAGACTGTCCTCACTTGTCTCTAGACTACTCTTCTCTTCATCTGCCAGAACCCTGAATAACTGGTTGGAAATGAAATTTTGTGTGTTGGCCCTTTAAGAGGCTCTCTGTGTCTCCAGCTATATGTCCCTGGCAGACAGAACCCCCACTGCTTTTCACAGCTGGATTCCTTTCCCAGCTCTGGTGATATAGGCTGGGGAGCCCAGCTTGGTGTTTAGACCCCACACTTCTCTGGGGGAATCCCACACCCTGGCTACAAAACATCCCTCTGGCACTTTATTTATTTATTTATTTGTTAAGAGAATCTGTTTTTATTTATTTATTTATTTATTTAAGTATATTTTATTGATTATATTGTTACAATACTTCCAATTTTTTCCTCTTTCCTCGCCTCTGCCCAGCACCACACCTCCCCCAAAGGTCCTCCGTCCCCAAGTCCATGCCCTTGGGTCGTACATATAAGTTCTCCTGCCTCACCGTTTTATATATTCTGCTTCTTTTTTTTTTTAATTAATTAATTATTTTAACAATAAAAAATAACAGTCCTTTCCTCTCAGACTTAAGACCCTTTATAATCTTATAAAGGAAAATGGGTGAAGGTCTCGAGCTCCTCTAGCTGCTTCAAGCTGGACATGGTTGTTGTCCTACCTACCCTTGGGTCCAGGTATCCCTAATAAGAGTGGAGGTGTGGAGGCAGGGGTGGCCTTCCCACATGGGGAAGGATCATGCAGACTCCAAGTCAGTTGGCTGTCCCCGGACAGTGGCGTGCTTGGTATAACAGGCTGGCACCCTTGTTGTATTCTGGAGGCAACAGATTTGGCAACAGGGTTAAAAGACATCATTCAATCTATAACCACTAGATGACAAAAGGCAGATATTAATTTTTCAATGTCCCACATTAGGAAAAAGAAGGACTTCTTTGGAAGAAGGTGTGCCAGGTACATCTCACCTGTCCAAAACCCTTTTGCCCATTATACTTAGTTTGGGCTGAGGGAAATAGTTTAGGTTTCCCCCCTCTCAGACTTCTGGGCTCTTTCTGTTCAAGCCATTAAGACAGAAAAGAGAAACCAGTTTTAAAGTGAAGCCCACAGACAACACCATTCTTCACCAACCCAGCCACTTAGTTCAGCCAAACCATTGAGTTTCAGGAGGCAGTGCTGCAGACAGGATTAAGTGAGGCTTATACATACAGACAATCACTCAGTAATGAGATCATAGGCTTATGCCCTTTGAAAACAGAAAACACATGTTAATTTATGTAACATAACCCACAAACAAGTCTCTAAATCTGTAGGACTGTCTCATTAAAAAGACACCCAGTTGCAAGGCATCTGACATTCTTCTTGCCTGTAAATTAAATATCTTTGATGATACCACATAGTTTAACTTTCAAGTGAAAACATATTTTAAATGAAAAGAAACTTGAAAGATGATTAGCTGCACTACTTTATAGTCTACCACTGATCATTGTGATTTTCCTTGAATAATGATTTTTCTCCCTAAGATTATCCTCCTTGTCATTAAAGGGACTACATTAAGTCCATTTTTAATTTATCCTTTTCATTTGCATAAACACAACAGCAGCAAATGATCACTTATAATCTTTAGTTCTGCTTTGCTGGAACTTACACAAGGAACACTTAGGGTGATGTTCAGTCTGCCCTTCAGGGCACAGAAGCTGAGCCACAATACCTGGCATTCAGCCTTGCCTGTAAACACCTGTCTTTTCCAAGTCCTTCTGGTTTTCCATTGTGCCTTAAGGTCCCTTCTAGGCATCTTTCAGGAAAATTACCTTCATTTCTTCCCTGGAACAATTGCTGTGGAGCGCACAAACAACCACGGTACCAGGCCTTTTATCTTGTGGGCTTTTATTACCTTCAAAAGTCAATCCCAGTTCCTCGGGGCTTTTTGGTAACAACCAGAACCCAAGCATGTCTCCTTCAGTCATGATATTCCAGTCAAAGACTTGGTAAAAAAAAAAAAAAAAACAACCTCTATTAACAACTGGTCTTATTAGTTTTATGCAAAGAAACTTATATCATTACTTACTTCTTTAGAATGGCAAACTCTGAAGAGATCAGATAGGGAGAAAAATATAAAGTGTGAAGGAAAATTCTTGTCCTTCTAATATTCACTGAATTTGCATTTCCATTCTTCATATTTTCATTTCTCCCCCACTAAAATTTTTTTTGTTTGTTTTTCCATTACAGTTGTCTCACTTTTTTCCCCCTTTTGATACCCTGCACCCTGTCCCTCCCTTCCCCCACATTCAGTCCCCACTCAGTTGCCCGTGTCCGTGGGTCATTTATACATGTTCTTTGACTAGACCCTTCCCCTTTTTACCCCCTTCTCTCCCTCCCGCCTCCCCCCTTGTTACTGTTAGTCTACTTCCTGTTTACATACCTCTGGCTCAATTTTGCTCATTTGTTTGTGTTGTTCATTAGTTTCCTGTAATAGACGACAGCATAAGGTATTTTTCTTTCATTGCCTGTCTTATTTCGCTAAGCATAATTCTCTCTAGTTCCATTCATGTTGTTGTAAATGGTAGAAGTTTCTTCTTTCTTTCTGCTACATAGCATTCCATTGTGTAAATGTACCAGTTTTTTGATCCACTCATCTACAGATGAGCACTTAGGTTGTTTCCAGCACTTGGCTATTGTGAATAGTGCTGCTATTAACATTGGAGTGCATAGGCTCTTTTGAGTTATTGTTTCAGGATTTTTCAGATAAAATCTTAGCAATGGAATTGCTGGTTCAAAAGTCAGTTCCATTTTTAGATTTTTGAGGAAATTACAAACTGTTTTTCATAGTGGCTGCACCCGTCTGCATTCCCATCAGCAATGCACCAGGGTTCTCATTTCTCTGCATTCTCTCCAGAACAAGTTGTTTGTTGATTTGTTGATAATGGCCATTCTGACTGGTGTGAGGTGGAATCTCATCGTGGTTTTTATTTGCTTCTCTTTGATGGCTAGTGATGTTGAGCATTCTTTCATATGTCTATGGATCCTCTGTATGTCCTCTTTGGAGAAGTGTTTGTTCAGGTCCTTTGACCATTTTCTAATTGGGTTGTCTGTCTTCTTGGTGTTGTTGAGTAGTATGAGTTCTTTATATATGTTGGAGATCAATCCCTTGTCTGAGATATCATTGGCAAATATATTTTCCCATATGGCTGGTTTCCTTTTCATCTTCCTGATGTTTTCTTTAGCTGAGCAGAAACTTTTTAGTTTGATGTAGTCCCATTTGTTTATTCTTTTCTTTATTTCCCTTGCCTTAGGAGATATATCAGTGAAAATGTTGCTACGTGGGATATCTGAAATTTTCCTGCCTATGTTTTCCTCTAGGACTTTTATGGTGTCACAGCTTATATTCAAGTCTTTGATCCATTTTGACTTTATTCTGGTGTATGGTGTAAGTTGGTGGTCTAGTTTCATTTTTTTGCATGTCCCTGTCCACTTCTTCCAACACCATTTTTTGAAGAGGCTCTTTTCAATTCATTTGATGTCCCTTCCTCCTTTGTCAAATATTAGTTGACCATATAGACCTGGGTTTATTTCTGGGCTCTCTATTCTTTTCCATTGATCTATATGTCTGTTCTTATGCCAGTACCAGACTGTTTTGATTACCGTGGCCTTGTGTTATAGTTTGATATCAAGTATTGTGATTCTTTTTACTGTGTTCTTCTTCATCAAAATTGCTGTAGCTATTTGGGCTCCTCTTTGGTTCTACATAAATTCTTGAAGTATTTGTTCAAGGTCTGTGAAAAATGTCATTGGTATTTTAACAGGGATTGCATTGAATCTATAAATTGCTTTGGGTAGTATGGACATTTTAATGATGTTGATTCTTTCCATCAATGAGCATGGTATATGCTTCCATTTATTTGTACCTTCCTTTATTTCTTTCTTCAGTGTTATGTAGTTTTCTGAGTACAGATCTTTTACCTCCTTGGTTAAGTTTATTCCTAGGTACTTTATTTTTCTTGTTGCTATGGTAAATGGAATTTTTCTTTCAGTTTCTATCTCTGAGATTTTATTGTTGGTGTACAGAAATGCCTTCGATTTCTGAATATTGACTTTGTACCCTGCTATTTCACCGAATCCACTTATTAGTTCGAGTAGTTTTTTTGTGGAGTCTATAGGGTTTTCTATGTACACTATCATGTCATCTGCAAATAATGACAGTTTTACTTCCTCTTTTCCAATTTGGATGCCTTTAATTTCTCTTTCTTGTCTGATTGCTGTGGCTAGAACTTCCAATACTGTGTTTAATAAGAGTGGAGAGAGTGGACACCTTGTCTTGTTCCTGACCTCAGGGGGAATGTTCTCTGTTTTTGCCCATTGAGTATGATGTTGGCTTCAGGTTTCTCATTTATGGCCTTTATTATGTTGAGGTATGCTCCCTCTACTCCCATTTTGCTGAGAGTTTTCCATACTATGCTTCTTAATTCTTGTATCATCTCCCTCCCTTTCCCCTCTACCCTCTCCCTGCTAACCTCCCCCCAGAATATTCCCCAAACTTATAATTCTTTTCCCAGTCTTGTTGCCTACTTAGTCTGCCTTTGTTTGGATTCCCTAGCTTCTGTTGTTGGTTATTATGATACAGTTTTCATTTTAATGCTCATAGTTTTGATCCTCCTTCTCCTAAACAAGTCCTTTTAAGATTTCATATGACAGTGGTTTTGATCTGATGAACTCCTTCAGTTTTACTTTGTCCTGGAAGCACATTCTCGGCCCTCCTATTATAAATGACAGCTTCACTGGATAGAGTAATTGTGGTTGTAAATTTTTGCTTTTCATTACTTTTAATATTTCTCACCAGTCCCTTCTTCCCTACAGGGTCTCTTTTTAGAAATCAGTTGATAGGCTTATGGGGGCCACTTTGTACATAATGTTCTTCTTCTCTCTTGCTGCTTTTAAGATTCTCTTTATCCTTAATTTTTTTTTTTTAATTTTGATTATAACGTGTCTTGGTGTGGTTCTCCCCGGGTCGAGATTTTTGGAACTCTCTGTGCTTCCTGGACCTGTAAGTCTATTTCCTTCCCCAAGTTAAGGAAGTTCTACTTCATTATTTTTTCACATAATTTTTCAATTTCTAGTTCTTCTTCTTCACCTTCTGGCAACCCTATGATTCAGATGTTTGCCTGCTTATAGCTGTCCCACAGGTTTCTGAGCCTCTCCTCATTTTCCTCACTTTTTGTTTCCTCTTCTTGCTTTGGTTGACTGTTTGTTCCTTCCCTATGTTCTGATTTGTTGATTTGATCTCTGGTTTTCTTTCCCCCACCACTAGTTTCATGTGTTTTTGTTCATTTCAGCAGGACTAGCCTCCATTCCTTCCCTGTCTTGTTTAAGATCTGCTGTTAGGTCTGTAAGCATTTTTATAACCAAAGCTCTGAACTGTGCCTCAGAAAGATTTCCTTTCTGCTGAGCCTTTAGATTAGATATTTGCTGTCTGGTCAACTGTGTCACTGGGATCTCTATCATGATCTGTGCCATCCTGACAGTTTTCTGTTTACCTTTGCTTCCTGGGCAGGGCTGTCACACCTCCTACACTATAGGGGGCAAAGACCCATGCACTCGTCACAACCAGGCGTCCCATCACACCACGATGTGGCATTTTGTGTGGGGGCGGGGGTCCAAGATGGATTCCTGCCCTTCACTCTGCACTGAGAGACTAGGAGTCTCTTCCTCTATCCCCACCCTCTCCATGCCTCACAGTCCAGGGCAATGGAGATATGCCTTCCCTGGCTTTGTAATTGCAAGATGAGGGGTGTGGTCTGCAGCTGAGGGTGCTCCCCAGGCACTTCTCGCCTCCCCCTAAATACCGGTGTCTGTGCTTACTACTGTTCTGCCTCCATCGCTGCTGTTGCCACAGATAGCACAGCTTGAAGTCTCCTCTCCGGCTTCATCCCTCCTACTTGTCCATACAAGCACTGCTTCTTTGTAACTTCATATGTTGGACTTTCATTTATTTTCTGGAACTTCTGGTTATTTCTGGTTTCACAGTAGTTGTATTCCTTCTTAGTTGTGGAGGGAGTTGGAGCATGTCAGTCTAGACCTCCATCTTGGCCGGAAGTCTTCTGTGTTTGTTTGCTTCTGTATCCCAGAAAGAGCTGTCACTCCTACTACATTGTAAGGGGCAGAGCCTTAGGTATTCATCAGTAATGGGCAACCTGTTTCACCATGTTGTGGTGCTGTATGCAGGGGAGGGGTCTGAGAAGGAACAATGCCACTCGCCCAGCACTCACCCCTTTTCCAGACACTTCTCCCACTTCCACACCAGACTGGTGCCTCTCTAGCTTCTTCCCTGGTCGTCGTTCCCAGAGTGGGTGGGTCTGTGGATATTCTAGGTCCTTGGGGGCCCTTAAACAAGTCTACTTTGCTGACAGACCAGCATTTTCTGCCTCTGTCTTAACCCCCTCTGGTTTGCACAGTCAGAAGCAATGAGTCTTGATTTTTCCCTGCTGCTGGGACAGTGAGCTGCGAGTTCCATTGAGGAGCTAGGAACACTCTCCAGATGTCCCTCCTGACTTTTTAAAACATGTAACTGTGCTTTCTGACAGCCTGCTGTTGTGGCTGCTGCTGCCACCACCACACCATGTCTTCTCTGCCCTGGCTCTGCCCCTCCTACCTGTCTGGATGAGTATTTCTCCTTTATATCTTTATTTGCTGGGTTTCCATGCACTTTGTATTTCTGGAACTTCTGGTTGTTTCTAATTTTGAGGTAGTTGTATTCCTTCTTAGTTGTGGAGGGAGACGCAGCATGTCTGTGTACACCTCCATCTTGACTGGAAGTTTGTTTGTTGATTTATTGATGATAGCCATTCTGACTGGTGTGAGGTGATAGCTCATTGTGTTTTAATTTGCATTTCTCTGATTATTAGTGATGCTGAGCATCTTTTTGTATGTTTATTGGTCACCTGTATGTCCTCTTCGAAGAAATACCTATTTAAATCCTCTGTTAATTTTAAAAATCAGATTGTTTTTCTGGTTTTAAGGTGCATCAGTTGCATCTTATACATTTTGATATTAACCCCTTATTGGATGTATCACTGGAGAATAGCTCTTCCATTTCATACGATGATGGCTTTCTTCACTGTGAAAAATTTTTTTAGTTTGATACGGTTCCATTTGTAAATTTTTTCTTTTATTTCCTTTGCCCAAGGAGACATATACTAAAAGATATTGCTAAGAGTGAGGTCAAAGTGTTTACTGTTGTTTCCTTCTAGGAGTTTTATGGTTTTGGGTCTTATATTTAAATCTTTAACCCATTTTGAGTTTACTCTTATACATGGTATAAGAAAGTGATCTAGTTTCATTTTTTTGCATACAACTGTCCAGCTTTACTAATACCCTTTATTGAAGACACTGTATTTACCCCATTGTATATTCCTGCCTCCTTTGTCCATGCCAGTATCATGCTGTTTTGATTACTCTAGCTTTGTAGTATAGTTTGATATCAGGTAGTAGATACCTCCAACTTTGTTTTTCTTTCTCAAGATTTTTTTTTTCTTTTGCTTTTCAGGATCTTTTGTGATTCCATATACATTTTAGGATTATTTGTTCTAAAAATCCCATTGATATTTTGATAGCAAATGCATTGAATATGCAAATGGTTTTGGCTAGCTTAGAAATTTTAATAATGTTAATTCTTTCTATTTATGAGCATGGTATATAGGATAAGTAATATTGATAAGAGTATTTTCTAGGTTGGTATAAATATTTAAAATAAAACATGGATTATAAATACCATATATGCAGGTACCATTGTAGAGAAAGATATGACATTATTTTTGGGGTTGGGCAACTGAAAATTAAGAAATTATATGTTTTTTGGAGGATGTCTTTGTCTGCTCAGGCTGCTGTAAAAAATACCAGATGTTGGGTGGCTTAAACAACAGATATTTATTTATCACAGTTCTGGAGACCAGGAATTCAAGCTCAAGTCACTGGCAGATCCAGTGTCTGGTAAAAGCATGCTTTCTGGTGTGCAAATGCCTGTATTCTCATTATATCCTTATGTGACAGAAAGTAGAGAAAAAAGCAAGCTTTCTCTTGTCTCTTCTTTTAAGAATACTAAATCCTATCATGAAGGCTTCACCCTCATGACCTAATTTCCTTTCATGGGCCTCATATCCAAATACCATCTCATTGGGGATTATGGTTTCAACCTATGAACTTGGGAAGGGAGACACAAATGTGCAATCTATAACAGAGGGCCTTGAACAGAAAAACTAGAGTGTGTGTTCTATTTTGAAATTGATTGTGAATGTTTTTTGAGAAAACAAAATAGTAGGTGGAAAGTAATATGATGCCAGGAGTATGTAGCAGGATTAATATGCTTTTGAATACATGACAAATTAGAACAAGAATTGAGTAGACCTTGAACTAAGGAAATGTTTTAAGAAGTTATTGTAATAACTCAAGAATGGATTAATGAACACCGAAATTGTAGTCATGGCAATAATAATACAATTTAGGGGAGAGAGGGAGAGTTAGGAATATATTTGATGTCTGAATCCAGTCATTTGCATTTGTCTACAGGTTAGAAAGCTGTAGTGAATTTCTGCTGAATATTTTCTGAGGTGGAAAAACAACTTTGTAATGTGGTAGTGAAATACGGTGGCTGCTGGCCCCAGATGGCTCAGTTTGTTGCAGCTGTAAATCACCGTATAAATGCCTTGCAACAGGAAACACTGGTGCCAGACACAAATTGTGTAAAACTGAAACAGAGGACATATGGTACTCTCAAAAAAATAAATATAAACAGTTTAACAGGAAAGAGAATTTGGCACAAATAAATTAATTGGAAGTTAAACATGTCACCTGTGTGGATAATCTACTATGCCCACAACTAATTATGTTGCCAGAGATTAACACCCACTTAAAAAATACAACCACAGCATTTGCATTTGACAGAGATATAGTTCTCTTCAACTTTGTGGATTTAACACATGAAGTCATTGAAATATCAATGGCAAATTGCTGCAAATTGAAAACTATACTCCCATAAATTTTGACCAAAAAAAAAAAAAAAAAGATTACTGGTAATTTTAAGATGTTATAATCATTCTATTTTACCTGATATAAATATTATAGGACAGCAGAAGGTGGCAAAGTTTTTCGTAGAAAATATCTTATTGTCCTGAAATTGAGCAAAGGCTATAAATGCATAGATGTCAAAGTGTATGCTACACATTTTTTTTTTTTAGTGTAATGTTTAACTAGTGCCTCTACTGTCATCAGCAGAAGCACATTCTTCAACTTTTTGGATTAGAATCTAAAGCAATATGATTTCTGAATAGTTTAAACTGAAACTAAAGTGGTGACATTTGTCCTAGGGGATAAATTAATAGGAAAGAGGATAGTGATGTGCACTAACTATATGGGCCTGTGAGTGTACTCAGAGTTATTTAATTTCTATCACCATGTACAACTTCCCTTATGATAGCCCAGGAGGATCTCTATAGCTGGCTTATGGGACTGGCAGGGACTAAAAATGAGAGAAAGAGAAAGAGAGAGAGAGAAGGGGAGAGAGAGAGCAAGAACACAAACTTCTCCATGATGTATCTTACATAATGGCTGAAAGGTCAAGGAGCAAAGGACTAGTTTTTGTGCCTCGGTATGAACTTCCCTCTGAATTCTGGCATTCTATAGTTTTAATATAACTGTCTCTCCTCTTCCGTTCATCTTTGTTTCAGCATACCCATGCTTTTGAGGGTTTGGAGGATGAATCCAAGAATGTTTTGTTTATATAATTTATTTGTTTATTATGCACATTTAAAGTAATGTATATTTTATTAATTTAGAAATATTACTTGTCTATTAAAAATATTTAGTTCAAATTATTTACATGCATTTTTGCCATCACTATCTTTATGATCTCTGGGCAGTTTTTCAGAGAATGTCCACAGAGTGTGAGTATGAATTATGACTAAATCCAGTTTTTAACACAATGCCTCATCAGTTTTAACCCATAGATCTAGCAACATTCAGTGAGGGACTCCACATCTTATCAGGATCAACCTAACAGAGTGTCTTAATTTGCATTCACATGAAACCTACAGTTAGATTGGTGAGAATAGCAGAGCTGAAATGTGCAGTAATAGTATCTGAAACCAGTATATGAAAGTTCAGTAAATATAAGCACTCTAAGCTTATACAGCTCAATGTCACTAACTTCTCTTATGGTAGGGCTATCTGCTGTTTCTCCACTCTCCTAATGTTTGAAGGTTGGGTCTCTGTCCAGAGGCTCTGGAATGCTCTTTGGAAAACAGCTGTACCAGATCTAGTCCATAGTTGTGGCCTAGTAACTCCTTCGGAAAGCAAAACCATCTATCCTTGTAAGTCAAATAATGGACCAAAGCAGGTGCCTACCTATATAGCGTATCACCCTGACTCCAAGAAATATGCAGTAGTGTAGTGAGTATATTCATAAGAAAGCAGTAGAGTATAATGGAGTTCACCACTGGTCTTAGACTGCTGGAGATATGATCATGTCATCTTCACTTCCATTTAAATTTTTTGAGATATACACTTAATGATGCCATTGGAAAAGTCACCCTCTACTACACATACTCATTCACATTACATTAAGAAGTTGATGCTCTTATGTTCTATTGGTACACATTTATAATCTCTAAAAGTAACCACTGGCTGTATTGCTTTTTTATTAAGTTTTAATTTTTATCAAAGTTATACATGACTAAAGTTTAAAGAGACAAATGGTTTTCACATATTTTGTTGTGAAAACGTGCAGTCTATGTTCCTTTACTCTTACTTTTGGTGGATTATTTTGGAATATATTTCTATGTCTCTAAATAATGCACTTTATCACCACTTATTGCTTTATCAATTAAGAATGACCTTTTGACTTTCAGTTAAGGAACCCACACCTTGAGCTCTCACCATTCCCACTCTTGACCGCACACATGCCACTTCCCAGCCCACACCTTTTGGTAGAGTTTAATACATTGAAAGTTGATCCATGTAGTGAATCTTGGTAATTTTGTTTTCCTTGCACAACTTTGTTTTACCGGAGGTCATAATTTTCTTAATATTTTCTCAAGATGTTGAGACACATCACATGTTCTTATCAGTTTTTTCTTCCTGAAAAAATCTCTCTGAAGAGTTTTCTGCCCTATCGCAGTCTGAACTTTTTCTCTTCTTTGCTGGAGTATGACTGTTATTATAGAAACTAGCTGCATCATCTGGGAATTTTTTCCCTTTCCCTAGTGAGAATGCGGTTTCTCTTTGTTTCTTCTTTCTTGGCTTACACTTTCATTTTCATGAAGTTTATCCTCCTGCAGATTTCTGAGAAAGGGGCAAAACTTTCAAAATCCTGCATGTCAAAAATGAATTTTATCTTCACATTTCACTTTGAATTTGGCTGTATACATACCTCCTTCCTTCAGTATTTTAAATTTATTGCTATATATCTTTAAGGTCCCAGTTGTGGCTCTTGAAGTATGATGATACCATTTGCATGTAATGTGTTTTTTACTGTTTTCTTTGCCACCAGAGATCTGAAATAATACATGATAATACACCTTAGTGTAGTATAATTTAACCTATTGTCCTGCATTTTTCAATATAAGAAAAGCATAAAATGTCCTTTAATTATGAGACTTTCTTGGTAAAATTTCTTATTTTCTACATTGCTTTTTCTGTTATTTCCTCTTTAAAATGAAGATCTAAATATTTATTAGAAATCATAGTTTTGCTATGTAATTTTTATTATTGAAACTATTTGTTCCAATCATTTTTGTAATTTTATTTATCATTTTGCTTTTTTTAAATGAAAATTTTACCCAGTTTTATTTTCCAACACTTCTACTTAGTTTTTTACTTTTGTAATCATATGCTTAATTTCAAAGAGCTCTTTTGTTTTTTTATTTTGGGAATACTCCTAACAGCATTATTTCAGTCTTTATGGATACATTAGATTATTTTTATCTCTTTGAATATTTTAATAATTTTTACAATTTATTCTCTTCTTATAGTTCTTGTTTCCACTCAGGTTGTTATCTTTTCCATGAAAGTCTTTACTCAGATGTTGGTTATTTTTGTTTACTGCTCCCATTTAAGAGTAGGGGTCCAAAAATTTATTTTAAAAGTCTGAGGGCAAAATTAGGGTTTATGTACCATGAGTATTACTGTAGATGATATGGCTGAATCTTTTTGGGGGTGAACCTCTGATGTTAACATCTTCCAGGTCTTTCTTCTTTAAGTAGTCAGATTCTCTGAAAAAGACCCTTTGAAATTTCTACATGGAATGTAATGAGTCTAACAGCTGATGGTGTTCTGAGTAGGAAGAGTGAATTGGGGTCTAATAATCCAGAAAGCAATAAGTACATAATCTCTCTGTATTTGGTACTATACTTCTGTCCTAAACTGTTTCTGGCACTCCCCTAATCCAGAGGCTCTGTTTTTTAATAAATAAAGCTTCAGTCTTTTGCTGAGGTAGAAGAGAGGATCTGAAGAACTGGTGCTCCAATCAATTCTTCTTATTTCAGGATATATATTTTTTAATCATAATTTTTAATGTGAACTGGTGCCATCAATTCTTGCACTCTCCATATCATGACTGATATGCCAAAGGTGAAAGATAAAGATAGAGTCCTGGGGACAGCAAGAGACAGGCAGAGAGTTGCCTACAGGGGGTTTCCTATAGGACTATCAGCTGATTTCTCAGAGTACACTTTGCAGGCAGGAAGGGGCTGGCAAGCAGTATTCAATGTGATGAAAAGCAACCTACAACCAAGATTACTCTATCCAGCAAAGCAATCATTTGGAATGGAAGGGCAGATGAAGTACTTCCCAGACAAAGTAAAGCTAAAGGAGCTCATCATCACCAAGCCATTATTATATGAAATGTCAAAGGGACTTACTTAATTTAAGAAAAAGAAGATCAAAACTATAAACACTAAAATGACAACAAACTCACAACTATCAACAACTGAAGCTAAAAAATTAAAACAAAACCCAACTAAGCAAACCAGAATAGGAACAGAATCATAGGTATGGGGGTCATTTAGAGGGTTTTCAGCTGGGTGGGGGGAGGGGGGGAAATGGGGAAATGGTGCAGGGACCAAGAAGCATAATCAGTTGGTACAAAATAGACAGGGGTATGTTAAGAATAATATAGGAAAGGGTGAAGCCAAAGAACTTATATGCACGACCCATGGACATGAACAAAGGGGGTGAGATTGCTGGAGGGAAGGGGGGTACTGGGCGGAGGGGAGCAAAGGGGAAAAAATTGGAACTACTGTAACAACATAATCAATAAAATATACTTAAGAAATCTTCTAGAGATGTTTTATATTCAAAAGAAAACAAATATTTCTGAGTAATTAATCTTAAATCATGGTTGACCTTCTGGTGGTTTGATTGATATAAGATAATGTATGAAACAGGCACTTTTAAGCAGAAAGTACTATAAACTTTTTATTATAGTCTCACAATTATCATTTACTGTGCTGAATATTGAAACATACATTACTTTTTATATACATTATTTATATACATTACTTTTATTTTTTTAAGTTATATTTTATTGATTACGCTATTACAGTCCTGTTTTTTCACCCTTTTGCTCCACTCCACCCAACACCCCCCACTTTCTCAGGCAATTTTCCCACCATTGTTCATATTCATGGGTCATGCGTGTAAGTGCTTTGGCAACTCCATTTCCTATACTGTACTTTACATCCCCATAGCTATTATGTAACCACCTATTTGTACTTTTTAATGCCTTCACCTCTTCACCCATTCTCCCACATCCCTCTCCCATCTGGCATCCGTAAAATGCTCTCCATATCCATGATTCTGTCTGTTCTTGTTTCCTTAGTTTGTTTTTTAGATTCAATTATTGATACTATATATTTTTTGCCATTTTATTTTTCATAGTTTTGATCTCCTTTTTCTTAAATAAGTCCTTTTAACATTTCATATAATAATGGTTTGGGATGATAAACTCTTAGGTTTTTTTCTTGTCTGGGGAGCTCTTTATCTGCCCTTCAATTTGAAATTATAGCTTTGATGGGTAGAGAAATCTTGGCTATAGGTCCCTGCTTTTCATGACTTTTAATATTTCTTGCCAATTCCTTTTAGCCAGCAAAGTTTCTTTTGAGAAATCATCTGACAGTCTGATGGGAATTCATCTGTGGGTAACTAACTTCTTTTTCTCACTGCTTTTAATATTCTCTCTATATTTAACCTTTGGTATTTTAATTATGATGTGTCTTGGAGTGGACCCCTTTGCATCCATCTTGTTTGGAACTCTCTCTTCTTCCTTTATGTGCATGTCGGTTTCCTTCACCAAATTAAGGATGTTTTCTTTCATTATTTTTTTCAAATAGATTTCCAAATTCTTGCTCTTTCTCTTTTCCTTCTGGTACATCTAGGATGAGAATGTTGGACTTCTTGAAGTAGTCCCAGAGACTGCTTATACTACCTTCATGTTTTTCTTCTTCTTTTTCTGGTTGGTTGCCTTATGATTCCTTATGTTCCAAACCATTGATTTGATTCTCAGTTTCATCCATTCTACTGTTATTTCCCTGTAAAGTGTTCTTTAGTTCAATTAGTGTATTCATTGTTTCTGACTGGGTTTTTTTAATTTAATTTTATTGTTTTTCTATTAGAGTTATCCCATTTTCCCCCATTGATCACTGCATCCCATCTAGGCCACCCCTTCTCCCATAGTCATTCCCCACCCCATTGTCCATGTCCAGGGGTTATTTATACTAGTTCTTTACTAAAACCTTCCCCTACTTAGCCTCCTTCGCTCCTTCGCCCCTCCCCCCTAATAGCTGTCATTCTGTTCCTTGTTCAATTTTGTTCATTTGTTTGTGTTGTTCATTAGTCTCCTGTATCAGGTGATATCATATGATATTTTTCTTTTATCGCCTGGCTTATTTTGCTAAGAATAATTCTCTCTATTTCAATCCATGTTGTCACAAATGGCAGCAGTTCCTTCTTTCTTTCTGCTACATTGTATTCCATTGTGTAAATGTATGCCAGTTTTTTAATTCACTCATCTACAGTTGGTCACTTAGGCTGTTTCCAGCACTTGGCTATTGTAAATAACACTGCTGTGAACATAGGGGTGCATAAGTCCTATTGAATTGAGGTTTCAGGATTCTTCAGGCATAATCCTAGCAATGGAATTGCTGGTTCAAAAGGCAGCTTTTAGTTTTTTTTTTATAGGGAATTACATACTGTTTTCCATACTGGCTGCAAGAGCCTGCATTCCTACCAGCAGCGCACTACAGTTCCATTTTCTCTGCATCCTCCCCAGCACTTGTTGTTTGTTGATTTGTTGATGATGGCCATTCTGACTGGTGTAAATGATATCTCATCGTGGTTTTTATTTGCATCTCCCTGATGGCTAGTGATGTTGAGCATTCTTTCATATGCCTATGGACCCTATGTATATCCTCCTTGGAGAAGTGTTTATTCAGGTCCTTTGCCCATTTTTTATTTGACTGTCTGTCTTCTTGGTGTTGATATATATAAGTTCTTTATATATTTTGGAGATTAATCCCATGTCTGAGGTATCATTGGTAAATATGTTTTCCCACATGGTTGGTTCCCTTTTTATCTTGCTGAGGAGTTCTTTTGTTGAGCAGAAACTCTTTAGTTTGATGTAGTCCCATTTGTTTATTCTTTCCTTTATTTCCTTTGCCTTAGGAGATGTATTGGTGAAAATATTGCTACATGGGATATCCAAAATTTCCGGCCTATGCCTTTCTCTAGGACTTTTATGATGTCATGGCTTACATGTAAGTCTTTGATCCATCCTGAGTTTATTCTGGTGTGTGGTGTAAGTTGGTGGTCTATTTTCATTTTGTTTCACATCCTTGTCCAGTTCTCCCAGCACCATTTGTTGAAGAGGCTCTTCTCACTACATTTTATGTTCTTTCCCCCTTTGTCAAATATTAGTTGACCATATAGACTGGGTTTTATTTCTGGGCTCCATTGTCTGTTCTTTTGATCTATATGTTCTTATGCCAGTACCAGACTGTTTTGATCATAGCTGCTTAGTAGTATAGTTTGATATCGGGTACTGTGATTCCTCCTCCTGTGTTCTTCTGTCTCAAGATTACTGTGGCTATTCGGGGTCTTTTTTGGTTCCATGTAAATTTTTGAAGTATTTGTGCTAGGTCTGTGAAATAGCCACTGGTATTTTAATATGGATTGCATTGAATCTGTAAATTGTTTTGGGTAGTATAGACTTTTTAATGATGTTGATTCTTCCCATCCATGAACATGGTATATGCTTCCATTTATTTGTATCTTACTTAATTCCTTTCTTCACTGTTATGTTCTTTTCCGAGTACAGGTCTTTTATATCTTTGGTTAAGTTTATTCCTAGGTACTTTATTTTTTTTTGTTGCTATAGTAAATGGCTTTTTTCCCCTAGTTTCTTTCTGATATTTTATTGTTGGTGTAGAGTAATGCCATTGATTTCTGAATATTGTCTTTGTAGACTGATATTTTGCCATATTTACTTATTATATCAAGTAGATTTTTAGTGGAGGAGTCTATAGGGTTTTCTAAGTACACTATCATGTCATCTGCAAATAATGACAGTTTTACTTCCTCTTTTCCAATTTGGATGCCTTTTATTTCTTTTTCTTGTCTGATTGCTGTGGCTAGAATTTCCAAGACTATGTTGAATAGGAGTGGAGAGAGTGAACATTCTTGTTTTGTTCCTGACCTTAGGGGGAATGTTTTCAATTTTTGTCCATTGAGTATGATGTTGGCTTCGGGTTTCTATATAATTATGTTAAGGTATGCTTCTTCTATTCCCATTTTGCTGAGTGTTTTCATCATAAATGGGTGTTGTACCTTATCAAATGCTTTTTCAACATCTATTGATATGATCATATGATTTTTGTCTTTCATTTTGTTCATGTGGTGTGTTACATTTATGGATCTGAGAATATTAAACCATCCTTGCATCCCTGGGATGAATCCCACTTGGTCATGGTGTATGGTCTTTTTAATGTGTTGCTGGATCCTGTTTTCCAATATTTTGTTGAAGATTTTAGCATCTATGTTCCTCAGCGATATTGGCCTGTAGTAATTAGGATAATACTGGCTTCATAGAAAGAATTTGGGAATCGTCCCTGTTCTTGGATTTTTGGGAATATTTTGAGGAGGGTAAGCAATAGTTCTTCCATAAATGTTTTGTAAAATTTGCCTGTGAAGCCACCTAGGCTTCAGGTTCAGGGCTTTTGTGTGCTGGAGTTTTTTTTTATTACTATTTCAATATCACTCTTTGTTATTGGTCTGTTCATGCTTTCTATTTCTTCTTGATTCAGTTTTAGAAAATTATATGTTTCTAGAAATTTGTCTATTTCATCTTGGTTGTCAAGTTTCTTGCCATTCTGTTGTTTGTAGTAATTTCTTACAATTTATTGTCGTCGTCGTCGGCAGCCGTCCGTCTCAAGAGACGATGGCATAGCTTCTTGAGAGTCTATCTGCACCGCCGAGAATGGCTGTGCAGTCCGATTCGGGAGTGACAATCCCTGCCGCACTTGGTACAGGTGAAGGCAGATGGCTGTTGTTGCTGCTGTTGACGCTGCTTCCGCCTCGATCTTTTCTGGACCGCCTCCTCGTTGCGCGCAGCCTCCGCGCGTGACGTACCTTGCCTGACCGCGAGCCTCCAGGCTAGGCGGTCGTCTGCTTGAACTTCCCATGTGTTGAGATTGATGGAGCATTGTGTCATGTCCTTTTTGCAGATGTCTTTGAACCGCAGTTTTGGGCGCCCTGTCATCCTCTTGCCTTCTGCTAGCTCGCCGTAGAGGAGGTCTTTGGGGATACGGCCTGCATCCATTCTTTTGACATGGCCGAGCCACCTGAGGCGTCTCTCGCTAAGAACTGCATGCAAACTGCTCATATTGGTTCGCTTCAGCACCTCGGTGTTGGGGACCTTATCCTGCCAGGCGACATGCAGGACGCGTCGCAGGCACCTCATGTGGAAGCTGTTGAGTTTCCTTTCGTGCCTTGCGTAGGTGGTCCACGTCTCGCTGCCATAGAGGAGAGTGCTGAGTACACAGGCTTGGTAGATGCGCAGTCTGGTTTTCTCAGTGAGGCTGGAATTATTCCACGCTCGCCGATTCAGTCTGGCCATAACTGTGGCTGCCCTGGCGATTCTCCGGTTGACCTCCAAGTCGACTGACAGAGAGCTTGAGATGGTGGACCCGAGGTAAGTGAAGTCGTTGACAACCTCCAGGGTGTATCCGTCGATGGTGATGCATGGGGGAGTCCCCGTGCCTTGAGCCATAACATTCGTCTTCGTCAGGCTGATGGCTAGTCCGAACTCCTTGCATGCGTGGGAAAGGCAAGTGACTAGCTGCTGGAGTCCCTCTTCGGAGTGTGATGTCAAAGCTGCGTCGTCGGCGAAGAGCATCTCACGGATGAGCACCTCTTTGACTTTGGTCTTGGCTCGTAGACGGGCCAGGTTGTAGAGCTTGCCATCGGATCTGGTGTGAATGAAGACACCCTCGCTGCAGTCCTTAAAAGCGTATTGGAGGAGCATGGAGAAGAAGATTCCGAACAGCGTAGGCGCGAGGACGCAGCCCTGCTTTACTCCGCTGCTGACTGGGAAGGCCTCAGAGGTTGCGCCGTTGTAGGACACCGTGCTGTGCATGTTGTCGTGAAAGGACATGACCACAGCAAGCAGATGTGGTGGACAGCCAATCTTCCGTAGCAAGCTGAAGAGTCCGCTTCGACTGACCAGATCAAACGCCTTCGTGAGGTCAATAAAGGCGAGGTAGAGTGGTTTATGCTGCTCGTGACACTTCTCCTGCAGCTGGCGTTGGGAGAAGATCATGTCCACTGTTGATCGGCCAGCTCTGAAGCCACACTGGGACTCTGGGTAGACGCGGGAAGCAAGGGTCTGCAGGCGGGCAAGAGCGACCCGGGCGAATACTTTGCCGACGACGCTGAGGAGAGAGATGCCCCGGTAGTTGTTGCAGTCGCTGCGGTCTCCTTTGTTCTTGTACATGGTGATAATGTTGGCGTCTCTCATATCCTGGGGGATGTAACCCTCCTTCCAGCAGAGACAGAGTAGATGGTGGAGCGGCTGTAGCAGGACTGGTTTCCCGCTCTTTAGGATTTCTGGAGGGATTCCGTCGCTTCCTGGTGCTTTCCCGCAAGCGAGGCGGTCGATGGCTTTGCCGAGCTCTGCCGCAGTAGGTGGGGTGTCTAGCTCCTCCATGACTGGTAGGTCTGGGATGGCGTTAAGAGCAGTGTCTGTTACGGTGTTCTTCATTGCGTACAGCTCGAGGTAGTGCTCGGTCCACCGCCGCATTTGCTGTTCCTGGTCAGTGATGACCTCACCTGTCTTGGACTTAAGGGGGGCGATCTTGGAGGGGATTGGGCCTGTTGCCTTCTTGATACCCTCATACATTCCTCGTGCGTTGCCTATATCGGCGGCTTCCTGAATGCTTCTGCACAGGTTTAGCCAATAGGTGTTGGCACAGTGGCGGGCGGTCTTCTGGACTTTGTTCCTGGCAGCCCGTAGAGCTTGAAGTGTACTGGGAGTGGGCATGACCTTGTAAGCCAGTAGGGCCTTCCTCTTAGCCTCGATCACGGGTTCCATTTCTTCCCAATGAGCCTCGTACCAGTCAGCGTTCTTCCGCTCTTTCTTACCGTAAGCAATAATGGCGGAGTTGTATATGGCGTCGCGGAGACGTGGCCAATTGGATTCGATAATGTCATCTGCCGCCACTCCCTCGCCGAGTGCATCTTCCATCTTGTTGATGAATTGCTGGGTCTTAACTGGGTTGCTGGCACAACTGGTGTTGATGCGTGGGCGACCCTTCATCTTGGAGTGGTGCAACCTCTTCGGCATTATGCGCACCTTGCTTACCACGAGGGCATGGTCCGTGTCGCAGTCTGCACTGTGGTAGCTGCGGGTGAGGAGGGTGCTGCCAATATCCGTTCTTCTGGTGATGACGAGGTCAAGCTGGTGCCAATGGCGGGAGCGGGGGTGCCTCCATGACACCTGGTGGATCTCTTTGCACTTGAAGAATGTGTTTGTCACGCACAGGCCGTGGTGACACAAAAGCTCAAGCAGTCGCTGACCATTCTCATTGATCTTTCCTCTCCCAAAGTTTCCAAGGCAGGTGGGCCAGGCCATGTGGTCGGCTCCTACTCTTGCGTTGAAGTCTCCAAGGAGATAGAGAGCGTTACTTCTGGGAATCTTGGATAACGCTTCGTCCAGTGCATGGTAGAACTGTTCTTTCTCTTCAGTGGTGGCGCAGAGGGTTGGGGCATACGCGCTAAGAATGCTGACTGGGCCGAAAGTTGTTGACAATCGGAGGGTAAGTAATCTCTCTGTGCCTCCTGTGGGTGGCTCTATGGAGTTAACAAGCGTGTTCTTCACAGCGAACCCAACACCGTGCTGTCTTGGTTGGTCCGGAGACTTCCCTTGCCAGTAGAAGGTGTAGTTGGTTTCTCTGATAGTTCCGTTGTCGGCCAACCGGGTCTCCTGTAGAGCCGCAATGTCGATGTTTAGTCGTGCCAGTTCCCTATCGATGACAGCGGTTTTCCTGGCACCCTTGATCCACGGAAGGTCTGCAGTAAGTCCGGGGCACATGGTCCTGATGTTCCAGCTAGCGAGGCGAAGAGCCGGAGGCTTCTTTCTTGTTGTTTGCTTGGAATTAACTGGTGCGGGTGTTTTGTGGCCCACTTTTCGAGAGGCGCCTCTCTGATCCCCACGCACCCAGTGGGGCAGGCGAGCCATGGCGAGACGGTAGCTGTCCAGTGAGGTGCGATGACCTCTCCCACCGTCAGAGGAGACCCCTGGCGCTCGTTTCCTTCGCCAATCGGATGAGCTTATAACCGGTATCTGTCTCCTCCCGTGTTGAGTCGACATCTTGCGATGACGCTGGAGTGTCCTCTCAAGTGAAACTGAAGCTACAGAGCCTGGGCAGGGTGATATGGAGGGTCTGCTGTTGCCCATGCAGCAGACCCCCCCTCTCTTCGCAGCTGAAGGGTCCAAGGGAAAGACAAAGTCAATACAGCTTGGCTTCAGGTGCGCCGCAGGAGTTGCCGGTGTTGACTACAATGTCAAACCGCCTTAGGGACTCCGGCTCTGGATTTTCTGTCGGGGTTTACTCCCTTAGCCTTTCCCCTGAAGAGGTATGCCGCAAGGCAGCGGAGGTTTTTTGGAGTCAGAGTTTTCCTTCTCTGATTTTAGAGATGTCCTTCCTCTTTCCTCCTTTACAGTCTTGAGGGCAGCATTTACAGGCTAAAATAGAAAACTGGCTGTGTAACCTTCTAAGCAGATACTACCAATACCCTGCTTGGGTATACTCACCCAACAATAAACATCTCTTAAATGTCCTCCAAGTGCCATGCCTCGAATTAGTAAATGGCAGTGCAATGGCAGCCAAACATTTGGATCAGTTTCACTAAGTAAACCACCAACACAAGTAGGTTTTTAAAACAATAGAATAGTGTCTCATTTTATTAAAAATAATAACTATTTTTAAGCAACTTACCAGCAACACTGAATAAAAACCTGGCTGTGTTTCCCACTGTTTTAACTGCTCCTCAGCTGGCTTTAACACAGCAGTATCCTGACTGGTGGCCTGAGTTAAGACTTGAAGAACAACAGTGCTGGCACTATTGAGATCCATGGAAACCAATTGGCTCAGTCCGAATAGCCCAGCTCTCCAGCTTCCACTGTCCAACACGAAGTGGCGTCGGTTGGTCCCGCGCCCCACGCTTGCAAGTCCACGCGCCGCCGCCCACTGATGCCGAAAGCGGCTTCTAGGAACGTGCCATGTTCTGAGTCGCAGCTCTAAACGATGCGGACGCTAGAATATCGCGTCACAGACATCCACAGCAATAAAAAAGATCAAAATACTGATACACAAAACAACACAAATGAATCTCAAAAAGCATTACGCTAAGTGAAAGAAGCAAAGCATAAAAGTCTACATGAAGTTCTAGAAAATGCAAAATTATAGAGACAGAAAGTAGATCACTGGTTGCCTTGGGCTATGGGGCTAGAGGAAAGGATGATACAACAAGACACAGGATAATTTTTAGGGAGATGGAAATGCTTTAATCTTGATTCAATAGTAGTTATGCTACCGAAAAGCAATTTGGGGTCCTGCTGCCTGCCGCCACCCTCTAGGCAAAATTCCAGAAGCAAAGGTTTGGTGATAAAGAAAGTCTATCCAGTCACAGCTTCAATTACTTAAGCCTATCAATTAAGGCTAAACTCTAACACCTGGGCCCTGCTATCATTTCCCCCTGTTTTAATCACCTTATTTCTATAGGGCTAGTTACAAACTAAAACAGCATAAAATACAAAAACTACACAACTTTGGAAGAATGACAGGCTTCTGCCTCATAGCCTGTTCCCTCTAGAACACCCAAAGAATAAACCAGGGACTCTCTGCCAGGCCAGCCCAATCCTTTAGAAAAATAGGAAGCCCCACACTTTGTTCTTCCACAGAGACACGAACTTAACAATATACTGTCTAAAAACGCTTTAAGAGAACTCCAGAAACCAGTTAAAAAGTCATAATATCCCAGGAAAGTGCAAAGCCAAAACCAGCTACATTAAAATGGTTAAAAAAATTATTTCACCCATGAGAGCCCCTCCCCTAAGCCAGCACAGAAACAACCTTAAAGAAATGAAGACCTAATAATTATGAGACAAAAATAAAAACGACCATCTTAAATAAGTTCAATGAACTTCGAGAGAAAACAGACAACTAAGGAAAATCAGGAAAATGATGCGTGAACAAAATGAAAATATCTTAAAAAACAGAACTTCAGGAATTGAAGAATATAATAATTCAATTAAAATATTCACTAGGAGGACTTCTGGCCAAGATGGAGGCATAGACAGACATGCGGCGTCTCCCTCCACAACTAAGAAGGAATACAATTACCTCAAAACTAGAAACAACCATAAGATCCAGAAAATCAAAGTGCATGGAAGTCCAGCAAACCTGGTAGATGCTGTCACTATGGCTGGCCCTCGAAATGGTCAACTAATATTTGACAAAGGGGGAAGAAACATAAAATGGAGTAAAAAAAGCCACTTCAACAAGTGGTGCTGAGAAAATCAGACAGGGACATGCAAAATAAAAATGAAACTAGACCACCAACTTACACCATACACTAAAATAAACTCAAGATGGATCAAAGACTTAAATGTAAGCCATGGCAGCATAAAAATCCTAGAGGAAAATATAGGCAGAAAAATTTCAGATATCCCACGTAGCAATATTTTCACTGATATATCTCCTAAGGAAAGAATAAACACATGGGACTATATCAAACTAAAAAGTATCTGGTCAGCAAAAGGAAACATCAGCAAGATGAAAAGGGAACCAACCATATGGGAAAACATATTTGCCAATGATACCTTAGACAAAGGATTCGTCGTCGGCAGCCGTCCGTCTCGAGAGAGAAAATACAATTATTGTATTGTATTGTATTGTACAATTTATTGTATTGCTCTGATATTGGTCATGATTTCTCCTCTTTCATTTTTCATTTTTTTTTTAATTTGGATTCTCTCTCTTTTTTTCTTGATGATCATGGCTAAAAGCTTTTTGATTTTGTTTATTTTTTCAAAGAACCAGCTCCTAGTTTTGTTGATCTTTTGAATTGTTTATTTAGTCTCTATGTCATTTAATTCTGCTTTGATCTTGATGATTTTCTTCCTTCTACTTGCCCTGGGCTTTGTTGTTATTGTTCTAGTTTTTGTTTCTGTAGGGTTAGATTTTTTGAGATTCTTCTATCCTTTTCTGGTAAGCCTAAATTGCTATGAACTTTCCTCTCAGGACTGCTTTTGCTGTGTCCCATCAGTTTTGGGCTGTTGTGTATTCATTATCATTAGTTTTCAGAAACTTACTGATTTCTTCCTTGATGTCATTGTTAACCTATTCATTATTTAATATCATGTTATTCATTGTCCATGAGTTTGGATGTCTTTGATTTTTTTCCTTGATATTGATTTCTGGTTTCAAGGCATTGTGGTCTGAGAAGATACTTGATATAATTTCAATTTACTTGAATTTGTTGAGGCTTGTTTTGTGTTCTGCTGTGTGGTTTATCTTTGAAAATGTTCCATGTGCACTTGAAAAAATATATTTTGCTTCTTTTGTGTGAAAAGTTCTATATATATCAATTAAGTCCATTTGATCTAGAGTGTTGTTCAATGCCTCAATATGCTTGGTGTGTTTCTTTGCTTTGAAGACCTGTCCATTGTTGACAATGGGATGTTAAAGACTCCTACTATGAGTGTGTTGCTGTTGATATCCTTCTTGTAGTTTTCCAAGATTTTCCTTATATTTTTGGACGCTCCTATGTTGGATGCATATATGTTTACCAGGGTTATATCTTCTTGATGTATTTTTCCCTTAAGTATTATGAAATGTCTTTCTTTTTCTCTCTTTATGGGCTTTGCTGTGAAATCTGTTTTGTCTGATGTAAGTATTGCTGCCCAGCTTTTTTTTCAAGTCCATTTGCTTGGAATACTTTTTCCCATTCCTTCACTTTCAGTCTGTGTAAATCTTTTCTTTTGAAGTGTGTCTCCTAAGAAAGCATATATATGGGTCATGTTTTCGTATTCATTTCGCTACCCTATGTCTTTTGATTGGAGCATTTAATCCATTTACAGTTAAGGTGATTATTGACATGTATTTATTCATTTCCCTTTGTACCTGTGTTCTTCTCCCTCTCTCTTTTTCTCTTTTTCTTAAAGCATTGCCTTTAGCATCTCTTGCAATGCTGGTTTGGTGGAGATGTATTCTTTTAGTCTTCCTTTGTCCAGGAAACTCCTTATTTCACCTTGCATTTTGAATGAGAGCCTTGCTGGGTAGAGTATTCTTGGTTGTAGGCCTTTATTTTTCATTGCTTGAAATACTTTTTTGCCATTGCCTTCTGGTTTCTAGTGTTTCTGTTGAAAAATCAGTTGATAGCCTTATCAGAGCTCCTTTATATGTTATTTTCTCTTTTTATCTTGCTGTCTTTAGGTTTCTCTCTTTGTCTTTGAATATTTCCATTTTAATTAGGATGTGCCTTGGAATGGGCCTGTTGGGGTTCATCCTCATTGGGACCCTCTGTGCTACCTGGACTTGCATGACTTTCTCTCTCATCAAGATAGGGAAGTTTTCTGTCATTACTTTTTCAGTCAGGTTTTCTATCCCATGCTTCTCTTATTTTTCTTCTTGTATTCCTAAGATATGAATATTATTTCATTTCATGTTGTCCTCTTAAACCCGCTTCATTCTTTTTCAGTCTTTTTTCATTTTGTTGTATTGTCTGAGAATTTTTTTCTACATTGTCCTCTAACTCACTAATTCAATCCTCTGCTTCAGTTAGTCTGCTTTTGATTGTTTCTACTGTATTCTTCAGTTCAGAAACTGTATTTTTTAATAATTTATTTGTTTATTTTATTTTTATAGAGGGGGAAAGCAGAAAGAGAGGGAGAGAAATATCACTGTGTGGTTGCCTCTCACTTGTACCCTCAACTGGGTCCTGACGTGCAACCTAGTAATGTGCCCTGACTGGGAATCGAACCAGCGACACTTGGCTTGCATGCCGATTCTCAATCTACTGAGCCACAGCAGCCAGGTCCTAGAAACTGTATTCTTCATTTCTTCCTGGTTCTTATTGATAGTTTTTATGTCCTTTTTTATGTTTATACAGTTCTCAGTAAGTTTCTTGTAGCTTCCCTGGAGTTTTTTGTAATTTCCCTGGAGTTTTTTGTAAGTCCCCTGGAGTTTGTTGTAGTTTTCCCTGAGTTTGTGAAGTTCATTGAACTTCCTTGTAACTATTCTTTTGAATTCTATGTTTCATAATGTCCTTTCCTCTAATTCACCTAGCATTCTTTCTGTGGATTCCTCTTTTCCTTTCATTGGGAAGTTGTTTCTGTGTCTCCTCATGTTGGAAGCTTCTTCTTGTTTGTTTTTGTTTCGTAGATTTGTCTGCTTTTATTTCCCACTTTTGTAGTATGAGATTCTGTATAGGATACCTGGGGCACTCAATGGTGCAATCTCTTTGATCTCCTTAGCTTGATTATCTTGAGATGCCCTTTATACCATTTCTTTAAGCTGTCCAGTTGTATTTCAGTTACTCTTTGGTGGAACTTTGCCTCTGGCTAGTTGATTAAGAGTCACTCTGCCCACCATGTCTTGAGTTCTTTTGAAGAGATGTTGTTAATACATAAACACACAACCCAGGCAAGAAACCCCCACCCTCAAAAATATCCCCCACCCAGAATCACACTACCAGCAGCAAATGAGCTAGTATTAATATAGATGTAAAGAGGTTAAGACTGTTATAGGAAAAACAGATGAGTTGTTTTAAGTGAAAGAAAGATGATTTTTGAGAGAGAAGATGGTAGAATAATAATATTAGCAAGTAGGGTCAAGGCTATGTGAGATGGTAAGTAATATTTACATTGTATGTTGAAAAAGGTAGGGAAGAATGCAAAATGAAGTGAGAAAGTGGAAGTGCATAGTATTAGGCTTATATAACAGTTATATGTTATATAGTTATAGCACCCTCTCGCACTATCGTGGGTGTGTGGGTGTGTGGGTGCAGTGTTGCCTGCCTGGGGTCCTCACCAAGTCTGGGGTTTTGCCACAGCTTTCCCATGTGGGCCCCTCTCTTCAGCTCAGTTCTGTGTTTTTGTTTGGTGGATCCTTAATATGAGTACCTCCAGGTGCAGTGTTGCCAGCCCAGGGGGTCCCCACCAAGACTCAGTTCACACAGTTTCTCGCAGTTTGGGCTGTTCTCTGTCTTCCCACACCTCCAGCTATTCCAACCAAACCTTCTCGCTGACCCCCTCCAGGACTTTTCTGGTCAGGGCACCTATGGCATGGGGAAGTTTCCAAGCAGATCTCAGATAATGAACCTGTCAGCAGCTGTCCCTTTCGGGTGTGGTGCGACAGTGGTGCTGGGCAGGCTTGGTGGGCCCAGCAACAGGGCTGGGTTGCCCAGCAACTCCTTTTGAGAGCACGGGTGATCTTTCTGCCCTCCTTCACACTGCTCCTACACTCCTTTCCCTGTTTGCGCTATCTGAAATCCACACTCACTCACTCCTCTCCGTGTTTGTACTCAAGTCCTTCTGCAATGGGAGCAAGCAGACAACACTGCTACCGACTCTGCCGCCATATTTCTTCTTCCTGCCTGAATCTTTTTTATGCTGTTGAGATCCTCACTAAGTTCCATGAGCATACTTATAACCAGCATTTTGAACTCTGCATCTGGTAGATTGCTTATCTTCATTTTGCTTAGTTCTTTTTTTCTGGAGTTTTGATCTGTTCTTTCTTTTGAGCCATATTTCTTTGTCTCCTCATTTTCTCATGCTCCCTGTGTTTTGTTTGTATACATTAGGTAGAACTGCTTTTACCCCATGTTAGTGTGGCCTAATGTAGTAGGTGTCCTGTAGGGTCTAGTGGAATAGCCTCCCCTATCACGCAAGCTGGGTACTCAAGGTTCATCCTTTTTGTGGACTGAATACATTCTCTTCTTGTAGTTGTGCCTTGGTTACTCTCGGCATATCAATGAGAGGGATTTACCAAGGTCAGTCAGCTGCAAGGACTGGCTTCGACTACAGACCATCAACCTCCACCTGCAATGGAGGATCAGCTGTGCAGGGGCAGGGTGGTGGTGCTCCGATGTGGTCTGTAGCTGTCCGCTGGGTGTGCTGGACTTGGAGTTTCCAGGGTGGTGCAGGTCAATGTCAGCCCTCACCTGTGTTTTTCCCAGGGGACCCTGCATGAGCTACAAAGCCATCTGAGATGGCTGCTACTTCTGCTGGGCTTGGAGATTCCCAGGCAAAGCCAAGTTATGAACCTAGGCTGGCTGCTGCTAGTACCAGGCCTAGGGCTCACTGAGGCTAGCTGTTGCTTGCTTGAGAGGATTTAAGAAGTTTTACTGCAGGAGCTGAGATGAGCCATTCATATGGAAAAGTTGCTTGGGTGGGCCTCTAAATTGGGTGAGGCAGAATCTCTTGGGATCTCCAAGGCCATCAAACAGTGTTAGCCAGGTTGATGGAGTTTCAGATATGGCACTATCTTGCCAGCTCTGTGGCTCTTGGGGAAAGGTTTAGAAAAGGGATAATGGTTTCTGCTCACCTAGATGCCAGACACTTCAGTTTCTCTCAGTATGCCACTGGTGCCTTCAAGTTGCTACCCCAGTGCTAGAGCTCATAAGGGGATGTCTGAATAGGTGAGTCCATGTGTGGGTTCTTTAAAAGAAACTGCCTGAGGTTCCAGAAGTTTCTTCCACTGACACAATACCCACTGGTTTTTGTAAGCAGAAGTTCTGAGGGATGATCTCCTTGGCATGGGAACAGTGGGCTGGAGGGCCTAGTGTTGGGTTGGGATTCCTCACTCCTGAGATATCCCTCTTGCATTTTTATCAACAACACATGGGTAAAGGACCAGCCCATTCTGTGTCTGTGCCCCTCCCACCATTGAGGATGGATGTGGTTTCTTTCTTTTTTTTTTTTCCAGAACTGATGACAATATTTTATTTTTATTGATGTACAAAATCATACATGCAGCTAAACATAGGTAGACATGTAGATGAATTTTAATTGCCTATCTGTGTTCTGAAGTGGTAAAAGCTATTTACAATACAAAACTATGTTTTATTTTTTATTTTATTTTATTTTTTTTATTTTTTATTTTGGTTTTTCAATTACAGTTGTCCCCTTTTCCCCCATTTCTCTCACCCACCCAACCCACCCCCTCTCCCGCAATCATATCCCTCCCCGTTGTCCATGTCCATGAGTCTTTTATACAGTTTCTTTGACTAAACCCTTCCCTTACTTATGCCCCTTCTCTCCCTCTCCCCTCCCCCCTATGACTGCTATTCTGCTCTTTGTTCTATTTAGTTCCTTTGTTTGTGCTGTTCTTTAGTTTCCTGTATTAGGTGATATCATATGGTATTTTTCTTTCTTTGCCTGGCTTATTTCACTAAGCATAATTCTCTCTAGTTCCATCGATGTTGTTGCAAATGGTAGGAGTTCCTTCTTTCTTTCTGCTACATAGTATTCCATTGTGTAAATGTACCACAGTTTTTTGATCCACTCCTCTACAGATGGGCACTTAGGCTGTTTCCAGCACTTAGCTATTGTAAACAGTGCTGCAATGAACATAGGGGTGCATAAGTTCTTTTGAATTGGTGTTTCAAGATTCTTCGGGTATAATCCTAGTAGTGGAGTCGCCGGTTCAAAAGGCAGTTCCATTTTTAATCTTTTGAGGTAATTCCATACTGTTTTCCATAGTGGCTACATCAGTCTGCATTCCCACCAACAGTGCAGTAGGGTTCCCGTTTCTCCACATCCTTGCCAGCATTTGTTGCTTGTTGATTTGTTGATGATGGCCATTCTGACTGGTGTAAAATGGTATCTCATTGTGGTTTTTATTTGCATCTCCCTGATGGCTAATGATGTTGAGCATTTTTTCATGTGTCTATGGACCTTCCGTATGTCCTCTTCGGAGAAGTGTTTGTTCAGGTCCTTTGCACATTTTTTAATTGGGTTGTTGTTTTCTTAATGTTGAGTCGTATCAGCTCTTTATATATTTGGGAAATCAGTCCCCTGTCTGTGATGTCATTGGCAAATATGTTTTCCCATATGGTTGGTTTCCTTTTCATCTTGCTGATGTTTTCTTTTGCTGAGCAAAAACTCTTTAGTTTGATGTAATCCCATTTATTTATTTTTTCCTTTATTTCTGGATGTGGTTTCTTTAATTCCATAGTTGTCGGACTTCCATTCAACTTGATTTCTGACCATTCTGAGTGATGGTTGTTCTATATTTTTGTTGTAATTTTGATGTGGTTGTGAAAGGAGGCAAACCATGTCTACCCTCTTTGCTATCTTGACTAGAAGTCTATGTACATTACTTTTAAAAGCTACATTTGGAGAACAGAATGAAAAATTATGTATCTTAATATGTTTAGGGTTGAAGCAGTATTTTGAATTCTGTTTTTAAGGTATGGTGGTGGTCCAGACTCTTGTTGGCATCTTCTCTTATTTGGACATGTATGAGTTAGGAGCAGGAAACAAGCATCTGGGCTTTCAGGACTGCCCCGCCCCCAACACCTAAAATGTAAGTTTTTAAATGAAAGAAACTTAGCAGGCAAATTTTTATCCAAAAGTACCAAATAATTAATCAAGATCATTGCAAACATTTAAGATTTTGTTACATTTATCCAGGCAGCAGTTACTTGGATAAACAATTACTACCAGTGGGTGTCCTAAAAAGATGAAATTACTTCAATATCCTACATATGGTATTTGTCCATTTTAATGTAATCGTTCTAGTGAGGGTCTAGTGGTATTTCACTTGAGTTTTAATTTTAATCTCCCAGTTACATATAATATTGAGCATCCTTCATGTACCTACTAACCATATAAATCTTTTCTTTAGTGAAGTGTCTGTTCAAATATTTTACCCATTATTTTTGCCTATTTGTTTATCTCCTTATTATTAATTGTAAAAGTTCTTTATATATTATAGAGACAGCCCTTTATAGGATACATGTTATATTTTCTCCAAGTTTGTGCCTTCTTTTCATTTTCTTACCAGTGTCCTTTGAAGATCAAAATATTTTAATTTTAATGAAGTTCAAATTAACAATTAAAAATAAAGTTCCAGCTATTTTTTATTTTAAAAACCCTTGCCTAATGAAATGTCACTAGCAAGTTATTTTTTTCCTAGAAGTTTTATATTGAGGTCACGATCCATTTTGAGTTAATTTTTCCATATGGTATGAGGTGAAGTTTGAGCTGCATATTTTCTTGGCATATGAATATACCAATTTAGTGAGAAAAAAGAGTATTTAAATAAATGTGCTAGTTCATATGTATTCAGGTGGGTGAGGATGGTGAGTTCTTGAGGTAAGGTACATCCACCTGTGAAAGAACACATTCTGCAGCCTAAAGCAGTGTGTCGAAGCACTGCACTGGAATCATACTCATGATATATGTCTTGTGTCTATCTCTTTGTTTTATCTATCTATCCGTATGTAATATATAACATATTTATCTGTATATATAAATTATATAAATAAATATATAAATGATATATATTTTTATTGTATCTGTTTGCCCCTTGATTAGAATATGTCTTAACTGTATTAGCTTGAGGATATACCCTAACCCATCTCTACCTCAATTTACCCATCAATAATGTGGGGATAAAAATTATATCTTCTTTGTAGAGTTCTTAAAGGAGTTAAAAAATACTGTACCAAAAGCACTCAAATATCAGACATTAATATGAGTACCTGTTCTTCCCAGTGAATGTCCTGACCAGCTAGATCACTCAAACAGGAAAAAGTCTTCACAGGATCATTCAAAATCATGTTGCCTCATTAGTTCCTTCTGAGCAATGAGAATATTAGCACAAATATCTAGTTATATTCCTGTGATTAACAATCCTGGAAGTGGTTCTTCTATTTCTGTAGTTTACAGTCATTAAAGATGATTAATTGAGAATGACTGAACTCACCTCATGACATTAATTATATACAGACACTAAGCAGTTCACTTAAGCATAAGCAGTTAAAAATTATATTCAGATAAATTTATTTCTCTTTCATATTTATTACCAATTATTTTTCCAGAGGCTTTGAAAAAAACCCAAAACACTCGGCTAGTGCTGCTAAGGAAATTGTCTTAATTTTTATCCATGTCTGCTTTTTCACTGCCCTTGTTGCTGTAGTCCATTGATCCACCTGTGCATTGCGTGCTGGGCCAACACCTGCTGATCTAATCTGCTTCATGTCAGAATTGTCACTCCCTTGATTTAAGTCTGATATACTAAGGTTACAGAATTTCTAAGACCCTATCTGTATTTTTCATGAGTCTAATAAGTATTATAGTTCTTTTATATGTTATTATAGATATTTAAGCAACTCCCATAATTTTTGCAAATGTGTTGGCTATGGCTGTCTGTTACAAAATGTCTCCTTTACATATTACTCTGCAATGAGGAACTTTATAGAACTTCCTGCACAGGAACAGCCACATACTTTGTGGGACACAGTGTTTTTAAAATAAGTCTTTCAAGATTGTGACAGCAGAGCATTAAACCAAGAAGAGCTTTTTAATCATGGGCCCTGTGTAATTCTCTAACTGGCACACCATAAAGTTGGCCTTGATACTGGATTTTGGTGAGAAGGAAAGAATACCCATATGGGTGCCTCTTGAACTTTCAAACTTAGAAAACTCAACTCAATCATTACATTTTCTGCTGTATTATTTCATGTTACATCTTCTGCCATCTTTTCAAATCCAGTGGTAGAACTGTAGCTGAATATCTACTTTCTGACTTAATGGCTTTTGTGGTTTAATAATTTTATACATATTTATATGTTTTCTGATTATAAGCAGAGACAAGGTAAGCCCTGTGATGCTGATGACAAATGCATCTTTAACATCAAATGGTGCATAGCCTTGTGCTTTGCAGTGTGCAGAGGAAGCTAAAGGGGCATAGTCCGTACACTGCTATGTGTACCAGACTCTATCTACTGCTGGACCTGAACTACTTATTCTTTCTGAACCAACCCTTAATTCTCTTATCAGTAAAAATAAAGATTGTAAGATAGGGTTACTATTGTTATAGGGAGAATAAATATAGTTAAGACATTTAGAACAGTGCTTGACACATAATGAATAATAAAAAATACTAGTTATTTCTCTTGGTTTTTATATGTGGACCAGGAAAAATATATAGTATTTCTACCCCTGGATTTCAGGCCCAGCCTTTGTTCAATATAAGATTTTTGTGCCTGTACAAACTGACTTTTGCTTGTCAAACACAAAGCAATAAATATCAACCCTGACTATACTTCAGGATTAAAATCTATAAAAAAAATATATATCCACTGATTTAGAACCTTTAGTCAGGGGGCCAGGGTGTAAATGTATCTACATGTGTTTATTAAAGGTGGTACAAAGAAAATGAACCTGTGACTGGCCTTTTTTCCTTCCTTCCTTCCTTCCTTCCTTCCTTCCTTCCTTCCTTCCTTCCTTCCTTCCTTCCTTCCTTTCCTCTTTTCATCTATTATCTATCTATCTATCTATCTATCTATCTATCTATCTATCTATCTATCTATTCTATCTATCATCTACCTGTCATTATTATCTATCATCATCTATCTATCATCATACACCTCCCTGTCTATGTCCTCTGTCTTGGTGGTGGAAGATGGTGGCACTCTGCTAGGCCTTAGGAATTCATTAGCTTCACAGTATCTGAAGGAGAGAAGAAAGAAAGTGAGACATACTAAATCTCTGGGAACAAAAAGGAGATACACAGAATCTAATTGGAGCTGAGGGGTTTCTGGGAAGCCCTTTGGGAGGAGGTGACTTCCAATTAAGACCTAAAGGATTAATTGGAATTAACCAAGAGAACTGTGTTCCAGATAGAAGAAATAGTATACACAATGTGGATTTGTGATTTTTAAAGTTCCATAAGAGTTTTGGTATAGAACTAGGGTTGAAAATTTTTAATTTAGAATCCCTTATCAATTCAGAAAATTTGGATAAGGAAGCAGAGAGACCAGAAGAGCTATGCTAATATTTTTAGCTAGAAAATTTGGATAAGGAAGCAGAGAGACCGGAAGAGCTATGCTAATATTTTTAGCTTTGCCAGTTATCTAACCTATGCCTGTATCCCAGTTCCTCAGTACATCCTGGTGAAGTTTTCCTTTGCCTTTGACCTTAAATGGGGACTAACCCAACCATGTGGCTTCTATGTTTTGTGGTTATGATAACTATCAGAGGAGCCTGATAATATAGTCCCAAAATACTGAGACACTGAGTTTATTTTCCTAAGCCTGATTAATGATTTTCTCTTTAAAATTTACATGTTGGCCATTTATCAGTTATTTTATTGTCTTAGGGTCTGTTCCTTGCCTGTTTTTTCTTAGTCTGATCTTGTAAGAGAATAACCTGCAATAATTCAGTTTAAGTGGATTATTCTAGGTCACATTAGTTTATAAATTATAGAGACTGGATTGGAACCCCAATATTCTGAGTCCAAGATAATATTCCTTCCTACTCTGTTTCAAAATTTAGAGACATTTTCCATAACTTTATTTTGTCTTTTGAACTACTCTCTTTATTCTTATTCTACTTGTTGTCTATCATCAGACAGAAGAATTTTGTGGGGAAAGGGAGGGTTTGGGCTATAGTGGCAACTAGTCTCCAGAGATGGCCCCTGCAATTCCTTCACTCCTGCACTGCATGCTGCTCCTCACAGGAACAGTTAGTTATAGATATGCCTTGACTTACAATGGGATTATGTCTTGATACACCCATTGTAAATTGAAAATATCATTAGTTAAAAATGTATTTAATACACCTAATCTGCCAGGCATCACAGCTTAGCCTAGCATATGGTAAGTGAGCTCAGAACACTTACATTGGCCTGTATTTAGACAGTTATCTTGATTTTTATCTCTAGAGTAATTGCCTGTCTCTTCTCACCAGGAGTAGGAGGCACAGATGGGTGATTTCTAGATATGATGGAATGCAAAAACACAATGCCCAGAAATGCTGGCAACACAGTACACCACAGAGTTTCAGTTGTTTACCCTCATGGTTACATGGCTGACTGGAAACTGTGGCTCACTGCCACGGCCCAGCATCACAAGAGAGTGCTGTAATGCATATTTCCAGACCAGGAAAATAACAAAATTCAAAGTAAAAAAAATTTTTTTTCAAAGTACAATTTTTACTTAATGTATGCTGTTTTTGCAGCATTATAAAGTCAAAAGTCATAAGTTGAACCATTGTGAGTCAGGGGCTGTCTGGAAATCACCCTCTTTGAATCTGAGCTGCTTTTGTGACTGTTTTGACCAGTAGAATATTCTGGGACTTGTGAATCCAGGACTTAAAAGGACTGACAACTCCCATTCCTGTCCTCTTGAAACACTCACTCTTATGCTCTTTCTTCTGAAAACCCAACTGCCATGCTACCAGCAGCATGAGAACTTAAGTGCTTTGGTCTATAGCCCAAGTTCCCAGGGGACAGTCAGTACCAACTACCAACCTGAGCATAAGCCACCTTGGATGTTCCAGTGTGGTGAGCTCTCATACAACTGCAGACCAATATTCTATGGAGCAGAAGCATCTAGCAGGTTCCAAGCATCCTACAGAAACATGAGTGATTTTAACATGGCTGTTATTATAAGCCACTACATTTTGAGGTGATTTATTACACAGCAATGGATAGCTGAAAATGTTACCTCTATAACAAGGCTTACATCTTCTTTTAATATTTTGAATATTGAAAGCAATATGTGAAAAGTATTAAATCCCATGTGACTTACTGATAGACTATCTTATTATATTAAAGTAACAATGATCTCTGCTACAATGGAGTATTTCTGAAAATTATTTTTAATGATGAGAAGTCTGGTTTTCCTGAGCAGAGTCAAAATAAAAATGACTATGGAGTTTACAAAGCCTCATTAATTTGAGGAAAGTGCATAATCTAAAACCAAAAGAACTTGGATCAACTTGCTGAGTATCCTTTTGTGACTTAAAAAAAAACCATACTCATTGTTTAACATTTGAGATTTGATTTTGAACTAAAGTGTCTAAATAATTATACACAGAATAGGAGTAGAGTCCTAGGAACTAGGAGACATAAGAAGGCATTTCCTTCTGGAAGATTTTGCAACTAGCATGGAAGTTTAGAAAAACTGAAGAGCAGTACTCTTTCAGAAATATGGTTTTTTTAATTAAGAAGAAACATATTTTTCAAGCCAGAAATGGGAACATCTACTTGACAGATTTATATGAAATTATGGAAACAATGAAATAGAATGACCAGAAAGAAAATTATAAAGGTACGATAATGTGGGTGATATATTTATGGTATATCAGGTAGTATCCTAACTGCCAGGAAAGAATGGACTTAATAGTTCCAAAAACTATGACATAAGTCTTATGCTAATCCTTATTTTTCAAACGGGGAAATTGAGGCACAGCCTTCTAGCCATCAGAACATAGTCTTTACCACTATATTATACTCTCTCTAAGTACAGTGTACAGGTTAAGTATAAAAGGAGGAAGGCTATAATTCTTAAGTATTAAGAAGGAATAATCATGGCTGATACAAGTTGATCACATATACAAGAGTTTTGGAGCTTTGCTGAAGAGCATCTAAGATATCGCCTGTCTGACTCACCTCCTCTAAAAACACTGATGGCAGACTTGCAGCTGCTGTCTAGCAAGTGCTCACTGGTTACCTAGGTATGTTAAGCAAGGAGGATGTTCGGATGGCATTGCTATCACCCCTGAAGAACTGGCTAAGAGTAGGGCCACACTCCTGACCCCATTAGCTCAAGAGCCTATGGGGAACATTAATTGTTCTTTGTGAAAATTCAGTGCTTTGTTCTTCTTGTTGTACTTGTAGTGTGTCAAAAATGAAGAAGCAGTGAGGCAGTAATTTGAGCGTCTGATAATGAGTTTCAGCATACCCTGATTGTCAGTACCAAGATCTTCTCAACTACTTCTGTACAAATGATAGCAGGTTGTTAGCATGAATAAAGACTCAGAAAAGAGGACACAGGATAGTGATTTTAAATACCACCTAATTCAGCAACTGGTTTAATATTTTAGACAAATTAATTTTAAACTATAATTTTTTGAGTACTTGGAAATATATGTGAATCCATAACCTTGAGGATACTGTTAGCTAGTGTTAATATAGGCAAAATTAGAGGCCATGTTGAGTTCAATCCCAATAACTTGGACACAAAGGAGATAACATTACACACTCAGAGCTAAATATAAGATCAACATGGGAAAGATCTGAGCAGGTGACTCAAATTCACCTGAAGGTAATAGAACTGTTTTCAGGCCAACTAATCTTATATTAACAAGAAAGAATCTATTAAAATACCTATAAAAGATTTTTTTTTCAAAAGGAAGTTAATCATCTTGGAAGTACAGAAAAAAATGGAAAATTGTTGAAGTGAAATTGGACATAGCTATATACACAATCCAAGAGAAAATGGTTCTCAACTATTGGAGCAGAAGTATCTCTGGGCCAATGACAAGACCATCCTTGGTGTGGGCATAGATGAAGGGAATACATTTTAATGATTCTGATCCTCATGGCAACATTATCCCTAATGGAAACTCTCCATGGGATTTTAATAGACTGGGGACATTAGATAATAATAACTCCTATTATTCTGACTTTATTACAGGCAAGCAAACATCTGGTTATGATTTGACTTACTATGCATGTCTGCATTGGAAAGGCTGTAAACCAAGAAACAGAGGCCAAGTTCAGACCAAAAAATTTTTTCTTATACAATTAAAGTAAATGTTCATAAGTAGTTCAGAATATATGAAAATTGGAAAAGTAGTTTAAAACTGATCTTACTTCCTCTCCAAATACTAAATTTTTATGAGATTAGGTTCAAATTTCTAGACAGTAGCTACTGACTAGAAAGGAATAGCAGCTGTTCCATTTAAGTAGGATACTTATATTCTGTTTTACCAGAATCTTCACCATTTCCTGTGATAGTACACCCAGCTATTCCCAGCCCCTGTATACTTTTTGAGTTTTTATATTTTGAGCCTAAAGGGAAATTCTTTGATCACATAAAAATAAATTATTGAAATCTGTGATAATTAATCATATTTAATGAATAAAGGGATGTATATCTGATTTTTATTTTGAGGAGTTCATATATTATTTTATTTATTTAATTTCAATCTAATTTTAATAATTAATGGCCATTTCCATAGTCAAAACACTGAAGTATGTTTAGACTTAAAGATGCTTCTCTTCTCCTGCTGAGTCTAGAGGCTTCTGGTGGGAAATAGGTGTGGCCAGTTCCCTCTTTTCCAAATATTCTCTTCTCCCATTTTTTTTCAATATGCTTTATTGATTATGCTGTTACAGTTGTCCCAATTTCTTTTCCCTTTGTTCCCACTCACCCAGTGACCCCGCTCCTTCCAGTTGTCCCCCCACCTTAGTCCATGCCCATTGGTTGTGCATATAGTTCTTCTCAACATCTTCCTATCTACTCCACTCCCACTTACTATGCTTCTTAATTCTTGTACCATCTCCCTCCCTTTTCTCCCTTCCCCCTACCTGCTGACCTCCCTGCAATATGTTCCCCATACCTATAATTCTTTTCCCACTCTCATTGCCTACTTAGTTTGCTTTTGTTTCAATTCCCTAGCTTCTGTTGTTGGTTGTTGTGATACAGTTTTCATTTTAATGTTCATAGTTTTGATCCTCTTTATCTTAAACAAGTCCCTTTAACATTTCATTTAACAGTGGTTTGGATCTGATGAACTTCAGTTTTACTTCGTCCTGGAAGCACTTTCTCTGCCCTTCTATTCTGAATGACAGCTTCACTGTATAGAGTAATCATGGTTGTAGGTTTTTGATTTTCATTACTTTGAATATTTCTTGCCAGTCCCTTCTTGCCTGCAGAGTTCTTTTGAGAAAGCAGCTGAAAGCCTTATTGGGACCCCTTTGTACATAATTTTCTTCTCTCTTGCTACTTTTAAGATTCTCTCTTTATCCTTAATTTTTGACATTTTGATTATAATGTGTCTTGGTGTGGTTCTCCCTGGATCCAGTTCTTTTGGAACTCTGAGTTTCCTGGACCTGTAAGTCTATTTCCTTCCCCAACTTTGGGAAGTTCTGCTTCATTATTTTTTCACATAATTTTTCCATTTCTAGTTCTTCTTCTTCACCTTCTGGAAACCCTGTGATTCAGATTTTTGCCCGCTTATAGCTGTCCCATAGGTTTCTGAGCCTCTCCTCATTTTCCTCACTTTCCATTTCCTCTTTCTGCACTGGTTGACTGTTTATTCCTTCCCTATGTTCCAATTTGTTGATTTGACCCCTGATTTTTCCTTCCCTCACCACTTGTTTTGTATGTGTTTTCATTCATTTCAGCAGGACTAGCCTTCATTCCTTCCCTGTCTTGTTTAAGATCTGCTGTCAGGTCTGTAAGCATTCTTATAACCAAAACTCTAAACTGCACCTCAGAAAGATTTTCTATCTGCTGATTCATTAGATTAGATATTTGCTGTCTGGTCAGCTGCGTCACTGGGATCTCTATCATGATCTGTGCCATCCTGACAGTTTTGTGTTTACCTTTGCTTCCTAGGAGGGCTGTCACACCTCCTACACTATAGGGGGCAGAGCCCTGTGTACTCATCACTACTGGGTGACCCTTCTCACCACACTGTGGCATTTTGTTTGGGGGCAGGCGTCCAAGGTGGACTCTTGCCATTTAGTCTCCACGGAGAGACCGGGAGCTTCTTCTTCCATCCACAACCCCTCCGACTTTTATAGTCTCAGGCAGTGGAGGTCTGCCTTCCCAAGTGTTGTAATTGCAAGCTGACAAGTGTGGTCTGCAGCTAAGGGTGCTCCCCAGGCATTTCTTGCCTATTTTTAAATACAGGTGTCTGTGCTTACTATCATTATGGCCACTATCGCCACAGCTACTGCCGCCAGAACAACTTGACATCTCCACCCTGGCTTTACCCCTCCTATCCATCCCGACAAGCACCACTTCTTTATAACTTCATACGTTGGACTTACATGTAGCTTTATTTTCTGGAACTACTGGTTATTTCTTGTTTTGTGGTAGCTGTACTCCTTCTTAGTTGTGGAGGGAGATGGAGCATGTCAGTCTAGGCCTCCATCTTGGCTGGAAGTGAATATTTTATTTATTTCTTTTCTATTTTTTTCTCCAAGGATATTTTATTGATTTTGTTGTTAACAGTAGTCCTATTTTTTTTTCCCTTTGCTCCCCTCTGCCCAGTAACCTCCATCCCTTCGGCAGTCCCACCCCTTTAAGTTCATGTCCATTGGTCGTGAATATAAGTTCTTTGGCTTCACCCTTTCTTATATTATCCTTAACTTCCCCAGTCTTTTTTGTACCAACCAATTATGCTTCTCATACCGTGCACCATTTCCCCATTTCTCTCCCTTCCTCCTCACAGCTGATAACCCTCCAAATAATCTCCATATCTCTTATTCTGTTCCTATTCTGGTTTGCTTAGTTGGATTTTGTTTTTATTTTTTAGATTCAGTTGTTGATAGTTGTGGGTTTGTTACCATTTTAAGATTATAACTTTGAACTTCTTTTTCTTAAGTCCCTTTGACATTTCATATAATAATGGCTTGGTGATGATGAGCACCTTTAGCTTTACCGTGTCTGGGAAACACTTTATCTGCCCTTCCATTCTAAATGATAGCTTTGCTGAAGAGAGTAATCTTGGTTGTAAGTCCTTTTTTTTTTTTTTTTTTTTTTCATCAGTTTGAATACTTTTTGCTAGTCCCCTCTTGCCTGCAAAGTTCCTTTTGAGAAATCAGCTGATAGTCTTATAGGCACTCCTTTGTAGGTAACTCTGCTTTTCTCTTGCTGCTTTTAAGCTTCTTTCTCTATCTTTCACCTTTGACATTTTAATTATGATGTGCCTTGGTGTGGTCCTCCTTGGGTCTGGCTTTTTTGGGACTCTCTGTGCTTCCTGGACTTGTATTTCTATTTTCTTCACCAAATTTGGGGAGTTTTCCTGTACTATTTTTTCACATAACCTTTCAATTCCTTGCTCTTCCTCTTCTCCTTCTAACACCCCTATGATTTAGATGTTGACATGTTTAAACTTGTCCCAGAGGTTCCTAAACCTCTCCTCATTTTTTTCAATTCTTGTTTTCTTATTCTGTAGTGGTTGACTGTTTTTTTCTTCCTTATGTTTCAAATCATTGATTTAAACTCCTGTTTCCTTTCCTTAATCATTGGTTTTGTGTGGATTTTCCTTTGTTTCATTTAGCATAGCTTTTACTTCTTCCCTTATGCATTTTCCATACTTAAGCATATCTGTCAAGCCTGTAAACATCTTTATCACCAATGTTTTGAACTCTACATCTGTTAGGTTGGTTATCTCCTCATCACTTAGTTCTCCCACTGAAACCTTGATTCGGTCCCCCTTTTGGGTCATACTTCTTTGCCTCCTCACCTTGACAAGCTCCTGTGTTTTTTTTTTCTATGTCTTAGGTAGAGCTGTTGCACCTGTTACATTTAAGGAACAGAGCCTTAGGTATTTGTCAGTATAGGGCAACCCATTTCACCACATTGTAGTGCTGTATTGGGGAGGGGTCTGAGACGGAACAATGCTGCTTGCTCAGCACTCGGCCCTTTTCCAAGCACTTCTCCCACTTCTGTATGGGACTGGCACCTCTCTAGCTGTTGTCCTGGCTGTCATTCCCAGCATGGGTGTGTCTGCAGACATTCTAGTACCCTGGGGGCCCTTCAAACAAGCAGACTCTGCTGAAAGACTGGCAGTTTCTTCCTATGTCACAATGCCCACTGGTTTGCACTATCAGAAACAATGAGGTTTTATTTTCCCCAGCACTGGGACTGTGAGCTGTGCAGTCTGGTTTGGTGCTGGGAGGGCTCCTCGGGTGTCCCTCCCTACTTTTAAAATGTGTGACTGCGCTCTCCACCAGCATATTATTGCTGCTGCTGCCACTGCCACTGCACTGTGTCCTCTTCGTCTTGGCTCTGCCCCTCATACCTGTCTGGATGAGTATTTCTTCTTTATATCTTTGTTGGACTTCCATGCAGCTCGATTTTCTGGAACTTCTTGTTGTCTCTAGTTTTGAGGTAGTTGTATTTTTTCTTAGTTTTGGAAAGAGTTGCAGTGTGTCTGCCGAGGCCTCCAACTTGGCCAGAAGTCTCGATATATATATATATATATATATATATATATATTTTATTTTACTATTGATCTTTTACAGTTGTCCTGCTTCCCCTGCCATACTCCCCTCCACCCTACCAATCCTTCTCCCACAATTAATCCTCACCCTGTTTTCCATGTCCATGTTCATTTATACATGTTCGTTGACTAGACCCTTCTCCTTATTTCTCCCCACTCTCCTCTGGTCACTGTCAGTCTGTTCTTTGTTTCTATGCCTCTGGTTCTGTTTTGCTTATTTGTTTGTTTTGTTCATTAGTTTCCTGTTATAGGTGAGATCACATGGTATTTGTCTTTTGTTGCCTGGCTTATTTCACTTAGCATAATACTCTCCAGTTCCATCCATGTTGTCACAATAGGTAAGAGTTTCTTCTTTCTTTCTGCTGCATAGTGTTCCATTGTGTAAATGTACCACCGTTTTTTGATCCACTCACCTACAGATGGGCACTTAGGCTGTTTCCAGCACTTGGCTATTGTAAATAGTGCTGCTATGAACATAGGGCTGCATAGGTTCTTTTGAATTGGTGTTTCAGGGTTCTTAGGCTAGAATCCCAGCAGTGGAATCACTGGATCATTGCTCATTTTTTAACTGGATTATTTGTCTTCCTGGTGTTGAGTCATATGAGTTCTTTATATATCTCAATTTCTATATAGCTTGACTGTGATGATAGTGCTGACTTAAATCATATGGTCCACAAAATTTGCTTTTTCTCATTGTTAAATTTTAAATAAACATCCTTGTGATTACTTTAGTGTTATATACCTTTGATTTAGTGAAATTATGCTCTAAGAACTTAATTATCCCTGAGCAGAGAAAAAGGGAGTCTGACTTATTTAGGCAGGACATCAAACCTCAGGACATGGAGAATAAGGCACTCATGCATGTGAGTTCTCTTAGATGACACAACTACCACTTCTTCTGGTTTTTATATAGAAAACAAAACACAGAATGAAGAATTACTAGAAATTTGGGCCTGTGTATTTCCATCATTACATTAGCTGTATAGTCATAAATAAATACCATAACATGTCTTGGCTTCAACTTGTTCATAAAGGAAATGAAAGAGTTGAACTGGAATATCTGTTTTTTTATCCAGCCCTGGCATTATATAACTCAACCATACATGCTCTAACATTCTTGAGTTTATGTGCACATTGTCTATATTATTTAGGTATGATTTAAATCCTGCATATGTGAAGAACTTAGTGAAACACAAATTACTGTGCTACCACCATATTAGCATCTCTATTTATAACCAAACACAGAAGGTTAAATTTTGGATATGTTTCAGCAACATTTGGATATCTGATGATTTTTATAAACTGTTTTTAATCATTCAGTATCACAGATTCAAATAAAAAACAACAGAACAAACACATCAAAACATGTTTGGCTTAAACAAAAATAGCAGGCAGCTGGAGACATGGGCACGCTATGCAAAATAGGCCTGCGTATATCAAACTTTCCATATTTATCTTTGTGTAGCTCCAGAAATACTGGCAGTTAATGCAGTGTCAATGGTAAAAAAGCTGTCTCAAAGGCTTATTTTTATTGGACAAAAGGAAAGAGAGCCAGGAAACCTAGTTTTATTTTTGCCAAATTAAGTTATCTGGGAGAGCAAGTCATCCATTTACTGGGGCATGCTACATATGTTCCTATTTATCCAATAGCCAATCCAGCAATGCCAGGAGAGAGTCATCTTCATTTATGTCCATGTTGAATCTAGCAAACAGCAGCAGTTTTTTATATAATTACTTTAGGGGTTATGGATGATGGAGATGCATCTGACCTGCAAATTCCTATAAACTAAAACAAACAAGTAATAAAAAAATACCCTAAAGGTCTAACATCTATGCAGAACATATAATCACTTGCAGGAGAGATGGAAAAGGAGCCCAGAGAAAAGTAACTATTTTCTAATATTTATGGGGTTGGTGGGGTATTGGTAACAACAGAAGAAAAATGAAGCATGAAATGAAAGAGCATTTGTTAAACATAAATGTCATGAGGTATCAACATTTATAGACACATTTTCTACTATGTATTCAGCAAAATGGAAAGAAATATAATATAGAAGCATGAGGTTATGATTTGCCACTTTGCAATACAGTTGAAGAAAACAAGGAATATACCACTGCTTTAAGTCTTAAATAATGTAATGATATAAATATAATTAGAAAATGATGAGATGAATGTGAGAATACTATCCCTGTGTGACACAGGATTAGTAGTAAAAGTCTTTTTTATGGTCAGAACTGGGAAAGTAGTGAGCAGGGCTCAGGTTTACTCTATGGTCCATGAGGCAAAATTGTGGGTATGTGTGGTGTCTTATGCAAGAAATTCACCAAAATATACAAAAAGCAAAATTATGGAATAATTCAAAAGCATGGTTGTTGAAACAGTTTCCAAGATTAGTCACTAGGGATAAAATGAGATAATTGAAGACAAAGCACTATGTTGATCCCAGTGTTGAATTTGCATCACACCTCTGTGGGATAAACCTTTTAAAATAGGGTATGCATCTTGTCTTGTGTGTGTCTTGTTGTATGTTATTTATTAGTATTAGTTATTTATTGCTGCATAACATATTATGTTCTAAAACTTAGCAGTTTAAAAGAATTACTGTCATCTCAAATTTCTTTGGATTAAATATTTGAATGCAACTTAGCTGGGAGTTGAGTCAAGATGTCAACCATAGCTGCAGTCACCTGAAGGCTTGACTCTGGTTGGAATATTTGTTTTAATCACTCACATGGCTATTGGTAGTTCTTTGCCATATGGGCCTCTATCTAGGGCTGCTTGAGTGTTTAGTGGCAATTGGCTTCCTCAGAGTGAAGAATGAGAGAGAGGGGGACAGAGAGAGAGAGAGAGGCTTGAAGTTGTACAGTAATGCCTTTTCTGTCTTAGTAAGCAAGTCATGTGAAAATTTCTGGGCATATTTTAAAGTCACCACAGTATGATAAAGATATATGCCATCACCAGAAAGTGAATGGGAGTTATTGGCTTAGGCTTCTTGGAAGAAAGGTGTACCAACCAATATGTTAGCAGGAAACAGATAATTTCTGGAAGGTTTAATAAAGGGACTATTACAAAGATGCATTCAGGGTATGCAGAAGCTTCAGGGATATTACTTTACCACAGGGAAAATTACAACTATTGCTATCCTAAGAGGCTAAGGAATGGAGTCATTTCAGGAACACATAGGAAAGGAGTCCTGCCTTTGGTTGAGAATACAGGAACAGGTGAGTGCAATAAATATCATGACCTCACTCTCCTCTGTCTCCCTCTCCTATCTCTGCCAGGGCTCTTCTCTGGCCAAATTTCATTGACAGCTTGAGGTCAAGTGTGTCTGTTAATCTGGTCTACCAGCCACCTGGCAGAAGTCAAGGTGGAAAAGTGTGGAGAGGGGATCTGGAAGGACAGATACAGAATCTCTGCCATTAAATGAGAATTTAACTTCTTTAGAATGAGAAAAAGAAGAGCTATTAAAACTTGAGTAGTATGTAAAGCCCATGTATGGGGAATTACAAAAATATCTAAAAGTCAACTGAAACAGAAGTTATGTGGTGTGGAGAGTCTGAAGTAGGCTGACTATGGCTATGGATGGAACCATATTAGGAGGGTCTTAGATATTTTTATATGAGGCAGTGCTTGGCAGTTTTTAAGCATAGTTATGCCAAGACAATAGGGATGAAAGAGAAATGGAATATATAAGATATATGTCTGTTTAGCTACCAGGAATAAATGAAATAATGTCAATAAAAATTTAGTTTTGAATAAACTTTCTGGTAAAATAAATAATAAGTGTTAATGGTCAAATGAATAAAAATATGACTTTGCTGAAGTAAGGTATCCATGATTACAGACTCGTGCTGTCTAAAAATTTCCAGGACTGCAAACAAGAAAGCCTAGAATTATAAACATTTTAATCTAGGACATTATATTACATTGAAGCGTGAACCCGGAAATAAAAAGTGTTATGTTAGAAACAATCGTGTCAAAATATGAGTGATTTATTTTGCAGATATGTTCTTCTTCTTCTTTCTTTTTTACCTTCACCTGAGAGAGAAAGAGAAACATCAGTGTGAGAGAGTATCATCAATTGGTTGCCTTCTCATATGTGCCCCAACTAGGAATTCAACCCACAACCTGCTTATGTGCCCTGACCAGGAATCAAAACCCAGTGTGCACTGACTGGGAATCAAACCCATGACCTTTTGATCTATGGGATGATGTTCTAACCAACTGAGCCACATGGGTCAGGGCAGATCTCTTCTTTAAATGATGTTGGCATGGCTAAAGGTTTCACTTAAGTAGACGATTTATTCTGCATCTGTCTATAGTTTGAATACTTAGTAGGGAAGTCCTGTGAGGTCCATGTAGTCTTCATTTCTGATTTGATTTGAAACACACAGATTGTAGTATTTCATATCTACATGAGACATTTCAATGAAGGTAAGCATATATAATAGGAAGAAACATTGGCATTTATGTCATGGTTTAGAAAAAATAAAAGTATGATAGAAATTACAGCAAAGCCTTTTTGAATCACACCTATTCATTTAGCACATTTGACCTGCTATCAATACAATAATTCAGAGGGGAAAAGCAGCAATAAATACTTAGAGACTGCTAATACAGAGTGGGACATGAGAGAGATATGTGACTGATCATACTCAGTGACACTTTAACATTACATTTTATAGTAAAGACTATTTTACAGGATGAGATGTTAACCATAAATTTCCTAACCGCACTTTCACAAATTTAAAATGTAGAGATAATTAATATTAGCAGAAAAGATCCTTGAGTGCCAGCTGAGTTTAGGGGAAAAAAAGAGAATATTACATTCTTAGTGTGTGTGCTTTGTTGTCCTGAGTTCTTTCCTGATACTTTGAAAATTACCAATGCAGTTGAGTGTTGTAACAATTAATCAGGATAAGGATAAACATTGCTTAACAAGTATAATTGACTATTGCTATTTTTAGGACTTAACACTTGTGCAGAACCTTCCAGAAACTATGTGCTCCAGAGGAATGAATGCTTGAAAAAAATGCTTCTGAAAAATATTATTTTATATAATGCCATTTATATTCATTCACTCAATTTTTTGAGTATCTAGGAATTGAAAGTCATAGTAGTGTTGAAAATAAAAGTATGTCCTTAGCACTGATATATATTGTAACCTGGCAGGTCTCAGTTTTAATTAAACATAAATAATTTATCATTGTAGTAAGTGCTACAATGATTTGTTCAGATGCTTTAAAAAAAAAAAAAAAAAAAACACCAGCGATGGTAGATTAACAATGGCCTGATAAGGTAGGAGGATGTTAAGCTCTGTTAATATTAGCTCCACAACTAACACCTCCTTCTTTAATAGAAAATCAACTCTTAAGGAAGACAGCACCAGCTACAGAACAAGTAAATAACCAATAGTCAACCTCTCTTTCCCAATTAATATTTTTTCTTCAAATTGAAGAATTAAAGTTCACATTGTAGACCTTCATGTGACTATTGAAACCAATGAAAGAATCAGGGAGGTTTAATATGAGGGGAATCTTGCGTCAGTAGTTTCACAATGGTGCTTAAGAAGTGGTGATTCCTGAACATGATCTTGTTACTAAGTGTCAGATGTGGAAAAGAAAGTGGACCAGAAGTAATCCTATTCCCTGGTTATTAAAGACAAACTCAATCCAGGGAGTCTATATCTTTACCTTAATGATTGATTTCATCTCTGTCTTGTGCTGTTGTTTGTCTTGTTGAAAAATTTTAAAAAAAAAGATGAACAGTGGACTAGGTGTGTGGCAAGAGCCCTATGCCCAGGTTAGCTGGGTCAACCCCAATAAGGGAAGTATAAGAGACTCAGGGGGTTAGAAAGATGCAAAGTGTCATTGCCAAAAGTAAAAGAGACCAAAATAAGAGGCTTGAGACTCATTAGCAGGTTATTAGAACAGCATCTTGCTCATACAATTATAAAAATTATGATTGGGTTATTTGAAAACTTGGAAAATTAGTAATGTGATGTTGTCTATATGTGTGTGTATTTATGGTGTATAAACACACACACACATGGGGGAGGAGAGAAGAGAAGGATTGAACAAAAAGGAAAAAGGACTCATGGACATGGACAACAGTGTGCTGATTGCTGGGAGGTGGCGGGGTATAAAGAGACTAATGGAAAGAAATGCAAGGAATATTAAATACAAATTATAGAAATTAAAACAAAAACAAATTGATGAGGAAACATCCAAACAGCTGAAGAAAAAGAAAATGCCATTGTATAAGCAACCACTCTCTACCAATAGCTGGATAATAAAACAGCACAGGTCAGAGAGAGGTCATCCAAGACACTGTCTGACTGATGTGAGCCTTGATCTTCCCATAGGCATCGTCTCATCCAGGGCTTAGATTTTCCTGCAAATCATCATAATTGGTAATCAGCTCACACAGCTGTGAACCGCAGCTCACAGATACAGAGGGAACAAATTTGAAGTTTAGCATCTCTGCTGGAGAGAGAAGGGAAGTGACTTGTTTATGTACCATTTCATCACTCTCCCCAAAATGCACTAGCCCTGGGTTTATATTCCATTACAGGTGCAATGACATGGTTTTAAAACAGGTAGAAGATTAGCCTATTATTAGAATAAGAGAGTTTGGATTCAATTCTAAGTTAAAGTCATGAAATATTAGTGCTGCAAGTAACCTAGGTATACTCAAATTCAGTTTTCCCCCTTCATAGGTGATAGTATTTTGACCCTGAGATATTAAATAATTTGCCAAGTTTGTTAATGATAGCATCTGGACTAGAATTGCCAGTAGCCTGTATTACTACTTCTATAATGTTATTTATCTGCTCTTGGGAAAAATATCCTGGGACCTTGAGGCTCATGCCAATCAACTGTAGCATCTTCCTTTTCTCCATGTCCTCATTATTTATTATTTATTATGTTCAAGGTATTCCTATATCCATTGAGAACTCTGTCATATGGATAATCATTTTTAAAAATTTTGTTCTCATCTAGGTCGTTTCAATAACCTTTGAGATTGTTAACCTGATTTGCTAAATTTTCTTACTACCTTTTTCTCTGTTTCTCCTTTAGCAACCAACTCTTATGATACCCTCCATTTGTTCTCCAGATCCACATCATGTCTGAAGTCACAAAATCTAATATCCTAATCTCAGATTTTAACTTCTTTTCATCTGAATTGCACATCATTTTCCCACCCACATCTATTACAAGGTAAGCTATTGAAACAGACCCCAACTCCAAGGACTCTTGTTGCCCATGTAACAATTCAGAAGTGGGTGGTCAGGGTGGCAGATGGTTCTAATCTACAAGGTCATCAAGGGACCTCAGTTTATTCTATCTTATAGTTCTGCCACCATTTATGTTTATTCCCATATCTGAAGCTGTTTTACATATATATATATATATATATATATATATATAATGTATGAGTTTTTCCCCAACACTTGAAAAGAAGAGCGAGAATAATATTTAGGAATATTTTTTTTTGCTAAAAGAAGTAACCCCAAAGTTGCACATTTCTTACACCCTTGTTATATAGGCTAAAGGTTGGTGACATTGTCATACTAAGCGACTTAGTGTATTTGAGCTGCTCTAACAAAATACCATATATTGGGTGACTTATAAGCAAAAGAAATTTATTTATCACTTTTCTGTAGGCTGGGAGGCCCAAGATCAAGATGCTACTAGATTTGGTGTCTGATGATAACCCACTTCCTGGTTCATGAACAGTTGTCTTCTTGCTGGATTCTTGCTGGAAGAGGCCCAGTCACTCTGGGATCACCATTCATGAGGGCCCCATCCTCATGACTTAAGCAGTTCCTTAAGGCTCCACTCTACATGCCATTACACTGGGGATTAGATTTCAATGTACAAATTCTGAGGGGACATAAACATTCAGTCTGTAGCACCTAGCTAAAAGAACATGGACAAGGTACCCTTAGCTGAGCAACCTTGCATGCCACCCCAAATTAGCTTATTCTATTTCTGAAAGGAAGAAAAATGGAATGGTTTTAGGGACACAATTAGCTGGTTCTGCTTTGACTCTCTCTGCATTTTATTCATTAAATTTATTGGAATCTTCAGTTCTATATAAATCTCCATATTTATAGCTAACTTCACCAGTCACTTCCTGGACTCACTTTCTCCCAAATGAAGATCCCATGGTATAAAAACTTAAACTATATCTTGCTAATTCTTTCAAAAACTTATTTCAGTTACCTTCTGTGTTATCTCATAATTTATTATGGTGTTTGCTCCTACTTTAGATGAGTGATTCTGGATAAAAATCACATAGTTGTTTCCATAGGTGTTGATAAACTTTGGTGGTTTCTAATCCTGTAGGGGCCATCAAATTTAAACTGCAATTGAATCTGCTATATTGTAAACCCCTTCAGAACAGAAGTTATTCATCCTTTCTATGTTCATTATGTAGCTTTCTGTCTCTGAATTAATTTTAAAATGTATTTGTTGAATGAAAATATGAACACCGATGTCTTTCCAACTTTGAAAATTTATTAACATTTTAAATTAACCTTTTATATTTTCTGTTTTAGAGGAAATGTTGCTTTTTTTAGGCTAACCTCATCATTATAGTTTTGCTTTATGTATCACATCTGGTCAGTTACAAATGTCTGTATGTTTCAACTCTAAATCCCTTTCAAATCATACTCTCCACTCATATTCACATATTACAGGCATATATCACATTACATATATCACATTACCAAGCCTTACCTTCACAGAGAAAAAGTCAGCTCTTGTCTCTCTTCTTCATATAAGGATATCAATTCCAGGATGAGGGTTTACCATCATGATTTCATCTAAATTTAATTACAGTATTCTCTCACTTATCATGGGTATTACATTCTAGACACCCCCACGAAGTAAGAACCTTACATTTGTTCTACACTCTAAAACCTACATAACTTTAACAACATACACAGTACTGCAAAATCTCACAATATAGTGAAAAATCCACAATAAAAAATTAAATATAATATTTTAAAAAATTCTGAAATAGAGTGAGGTCATGATAAGTGAACTGCAATATAGAGAGGGGCTACTGTATCTCCCAAATGCCATTACATTAGGTGCTAGGACTGCAACGTACAAATTTAATTTTTAGGTGGTGGTGCACAAACTTTAGTCCATAATAAGCTCTCTCTCCTCTTTCTTTTTAAATCAAATTTATTGGGGATTGAGGAAGATGGCGAAGGAGCGAGGGGAGGCTGCACTCTCAGGATCCCGAGACCTGTCTGCAGTTTGGGCTAATTGCAGACAGAACATCTCAGTGAGCAGCTGGACACTGGCAGGAGTTGAGCCTTGGCACTGCTGGATTAGAGAAAAACCATCTGGGAACAACCTGTTTAGTGAGGATAGCAGAGGAAAAAGGGAAGAAATGGGATTCCTGACTGGGGTGGCTGCCTGACCTGTGGCTGGAAGGACACAAAGACTTTTTGGTGACCACAGACTTCCCCAGAGGGGAGTCAGGAGGAAAGCGAATCTCTGCCCACTGGCAGAGATGGGACTCAACCAGGTGGCATTGGCGATGGAAAATGGGAGACAGCATGCTGCTGTGCAAGTGAAAACATAATTTTCCTTTGTATTTTTCTCTTGTGAATTGCAGAGGGGGGGGAAGTTTGGGGTTGATAGGATATTCTTGAGGAGCGCAGGCGCAGAAGTGCACTCACCCACTCCCCAACCCTCCCCTTGGGTCACATGGGTGTGCACAGGGAAGTACCTTCATTCATTGACCCAGGTGCACAGGGCCGCGCGTCCAGGTGCCCCTCAGACACACCCCAAAAGACATAAGATCAGTGCCCCAACGAGAACAGGGTGGGCCCATTGGACACTCAGAAGACTGTGCACAGTCCCCCCTGGCCAGCTCCAGTGGGTGCCAGGCCAGAGTGCAGAGCACTTGCTCACTCTGCTGGTGCAGGCCCAGGTAGATACGGGCATGGTGGGCAGCTGCAGCGTGGGAACAGTGGGCAGCAGTGACTCACAGACACTCACTTCTACTGAGCACAAGTGTCCAGGGCCCAGCCCTAAGAGGTGAGAGACCAACTCCCGGAGCGTGGCTTGGCAGGACTGAGGCTAGCTCTCAGGCCACCTCACACGTGCACGGGTGCATGAACGCAAGAGCACCTCAGCCCAGCTTCAATAGGCATCAGTCGCTCACTTCCACTGTGCAAGAGTGTCAGGGGCCCAGCACTGGGAGGCGAGAGGCCAACTTCCAGAGCGCGGCACGAGAAGCCTGAGGCTAGCTCCCCACCGCCTTGGGGCACGAGCACAAAAGCACCTTGCCGGCTTCAATAGGCACCAATTGCTCACTTCCACTGTGCCCAAAAGTCTGGGGCCCCGCCCTAAGAGACGAGAGACCAACTCGTGGAACACAGTGTGGCAGGCCTGCGTCAAGCTCTCTGGCAGCCTTGTGCACGCATGGGCATGTGAGTGCAAAAGCACCTCATCAGCTTCAATAGGTGCCAATCGCTGACTTCCACTGTGCCCAAGTGTCTGGGGCCCCACCCTAAGAGGCAAGAGACCAACTCCTGGAATTAGGCGGGGCAGGCCTGAGGCAAGCTCCTTGGCTAGCTCCAACAGGCACCAAAAGAATGTGCCATGAGGGGACATACCACTGCTGCAAGGAACAGGAACCTCTGACCTGCCTCATTAGACCAGCTGTGGACACAGAAAAACAAGATGACGCACAAAGGCTGAACTGACATCTCCACAGAAGAACTCAAGACAAAGTGGATAGAGTGACTCTCAATCAACTAGCCAGAAGGAAGATCCTAACAAAGAGCATCTGAAATATAACCAGACAGCATAAACAAATGACATAAAGGGTACCCCAAGAACATCAGGCTCAGGAGATCAAAGAGACTGCACCACTGAAACCCCCAGATCTCCTATAAAGAATCTCATACCATAAAGGTGAGAAGTAAAAGCAGACAAACCCCAAAAGTAAAAGCAAACAAAAAGAATCCAACATGTTAAGACACAGAAACAACCTCTCAATGAAAAGAAAAGAGCAATCCCCAGGAAGAGAGGTAGATGGAATAGACATAGCCCAAATGTCAGACACAGAATTCAAAACAATGGTGGTGAAGAAGCTCAATATACTCGACAACCTTAAAAACAACTATGACAACCTCCAAGGAAGTTACCAACAGCTCCAAGAAAATTACAGGGAACTTGCAGAGAACTACACCAGCATAAAAAAAGACATAGAAACTATCAACAAGAACCAAGAAGAAATGAAGAATGCAATCTCTGAACTGAAAAACACAGTAGAATCAGTCAAAAGCAGACTAAACGAAGCAGATGATTGGATTAGTGAGTTAGAAGATAATGTAGAAAAAAATTCTCAGACGATGTAGCAAAATGAAAAAAGATTGAAAAAGTATGAAGAAGAGGTAAGGGAATTACAGGATAGCATAAGGAAGAACAATATCAGAGTCATTGGAATTAAAGAGGAATCAGAAGAACAAGGAATAGATAAACTGATAGGAGAAATAGTGACAGAAAATTTTCCCAACCTGAAGACAGAAAAAGTTATGGAAGTCCAGGAAGCACAGAGAGTTCCAATAAAGAGAAACCCCAAAAAACCCACTCCAAGGCACATCATAGTTAAAATGGCAACATTCCAAGACAAAGAGAGAATTCTAAAAGCAGCAAGAGAAACACAGCAAATAACATACAAGAGAGCTCCGATAAAGCTATCGACCGATTTCTCAACAGAAACACTACAAGCCATAAGGGAATGGTCAAAAATATTTCAAGCAATGAAAAACAAAGACCTACAACCAAAAATACTCTACTCAGAAAGGCTCTCATTCAAAATGGAAGGTGAAATAAGGAGTTTCTGAGACAAAGGAAGACTAAAAGAATACATCTCCACCAAACCAGCATTGCAAGAGATGCTAAAGAAAATGTTCTAAGAAAAAGGAAAAGAAAAAAAGAAAGAGTAGAGGAACAGAGGTACAAAGGGAAATGAATAAACACGTGTCAATAATAACCTTAAATGTAAATGGATTAAATGCTCCAATTCAAAGACATAGGGTAACGGAATGGATAAGAAAACAGGACCCACATATTTGCTGTCTACAAGAAACACACCTCAAAACAAAAGATTTACATAGACTGAAAGTAAAGGGATATAAAAAAATATTCCAAACAAATGAACCTGAAAAAAAGCTGGGGTAGCAGTCCTCATATCAGACAAAACGGATTTCAAAGCAAGGGCAATAAAAAGAGACAAAGAAGGACATTTCATAATACTTAAAGGAACAATCCATCAAGAAGATATAACAATGATAAACATATATGCACCCAACATAGGAGCACCCAAATACATAAAGCAAATACTAGAAGACCACAAGAAGGATATTAACAACAACACACTCATAGTAGGGGACCTCAACACTCCATTATCAACAATAGACAGATCATCGAAGCAAAGAAATATCAAAGATATACAGGCATTGAACAACACACTAAACCACATGGACTTAACTGATATATATAGAGCTTTTCACCCCAAAGAAGCAAAATATACATTCTTTTCACATGCACATGGGACATTTTCAAAGAGAGACCACTTGACAAGACACAAAACAAGCCTCAACAAATTCAAGAAAATTGAAATTATATCAAGCATCTTTTCAGACCACAATGCCTTGAAACTAAAATTCAACCTCAGAGAAAAAAATCAAAGACACCCAAACTCATGAAGAATGAATAATACGATATTAAATAATGAATGGGTTAACAATGACATAAAAGAAGAAATCAAGAAATTTCTAGAAACTAATGACAATGAACACACAACAGCTCAAACCCTATGGGACACAGCAAAAGCTGTCCTAAGAGGGAAGTTCAAAGCAATACAAGCATATCAGAAAAAGGTAGAAGAATCTGAAATAAAAAATCTAATCCTAAAGCTACAAGAACTAGAACAACAACAACAAACAAAGCCAAGGGCAAGAAAAAGAAAGGAAATCATTAAGATCAGAGCAGAATTAAATGACATAGAGACTAAACAAACAATCCAAAAAATCAACAAAACTAGGAGTTGGTTCTTCAAAAAAATAAAAAAAATTGACAAGCCTCTAGCCAGGCTCATGAAGAAAAAAAGAGAGAAGACCCAAATAAACAAAATCAGAAATGAAAGAGGAGAAATCACAACTGATACCACAGAAATATAAACAATTGCAAGAAATTACTACAAACAACTGTACAGCAAGAAATTTGACAACCTCGAAGAAATGGACAAATTTCTAGAAACATATAACCTTCCAAAACTGAATCAAGAAGAAGTAGAAAGTCTCAACAGACCAATAACAAAGAATGAAATTGAAACAATACTCAAAAATCTCCCAGCACACAAAAGCTCTGGACCGGATGGCTTCACAGGCGAATTTTACAAAACATTTGGGGAAGAACTAACTCCTACCCTCCTCAAACTATTCCAAAAAATCCAAGAAGAGGGAAAAATCCCAAACTCTTTCTATGAAACCAGTATTACCCTAATACCAAAACGAGGTCAAGACACAACAAAGAAAGAAAACTACAAGCCAGTATCACTGATTAACATAGATGCTAAAATCCTCAATAAAATATTGGCAAACAGGGTCCAGCAATACATCAAAAAGATCACACAACACAATCAAGTGGGATGGTTTAATATTCGCAAATCAATAAATATAATACATCACCTAAACAAAATGAAAGACAGAAATGACATGGTCATATCAATAGATGCAGAAAAAGCATTTGATAAAGTACAACACCCATTTATGATGAAAACACTCAGCAAAATGGGAATAGAGGGAACATGCCTTAACATAATTAAGGCTATATATGAGAAGCCTGAAGCCAGCATCATACTCAATGGACAAAAACTGAAAGTATTCCCCCTGAAATCAGGAATTAGACAAGGCTGTCCACTCTCTTCACTCCTATTCAACATAGTGTTGGAAGTCCTAGCCACAGCAATCAGACAAGAAAAAGAAATAAAAGGCATTCAAATTGGGAAGGATGAAATAAAACTATCATATGCAGATGACATGATAGTATACCTAGAAAATCGTATAAACTCCACAAAAAGACTACTCAATATAATAAGTGAATTTGGCAAAATAGGGTACAAAATAAATATACAGATATCAAAGCATTTCTGCACACCAACAATAAAATATTGGAGACTTAGACAAAAAAGAAAATACCATTTAGTATAGCAACAAGAAAATTAAAGTACCTAGGAATAAACTTAACCAAAGGGATAAAAGACCTGTACTCTGAAAATCGCATAACATTGAAGAAAGAAATTAAGGAAGATACAGATAAGTGGAAACAAATACCATGTTCTTGGATGGGAAGAATCAACATCATCAAAATGGCCATACTACCCAAAGCAATTTACGGATTCAATGCAATCCCTATTAAAATACCAATGACATATTTCACTGACCTAGAACAAATACTCCAAAAATTCATATGGAACCAAAAAGGACCCTGAATAGCAAAAGCAATCTTGACACAGAAGAACATAGCAGAAGGAATCACGATACCAGACATCAAACAAAGCGACTACAAAGTCGCTGTGATTAAAACAGTCTGGTACTGGCATAAGAACAGACATATAGATCAGTGGAACAGAACAGAGAGTCCAGAAATAAACCCAGGCTTCTATGGTCAACTAATATTTGATAAAGGAGGAAGGAACATAAAATGGAGTGAGAAGAGCCTCTTTAACAAATGGTGCTGGGAGAACTGGATAGGGACCTGCGAAAAAATGAAACTAGACCACCAACTTACACCACACACAAGAATAAACTCAAGATGGATCAAAGACTTAAATGTAAGCCGTGACACCATAAAAGTCCTAGAGGAAAACATAGGCAGGAAAATTTCAGATACCCCAAGTAACAATATCTTCACAGATACATCTCCTAAGGCAAGAGAAATAAAGGAAAAAATAAACAAATGGGACTACCTCAAACTAAAGAGTTTCTGCTCAGCAAAAGAAAACATCAGCAAGATGAAAAAGAAACCAACCATATGGGAAAACATATTTGCCAATGATATCACAGACAGGGGACTGATCTCCAAAATATGTAAAGAGCTTATATGACTCAATATCAAGAAAACTTACAACCCAATTAAAAAATGTGCAAAGAACCTGAACAAACACTTCTCTGAAGAGGACATACAGAAGGTCCATAGACACATGAAAAAATGCTCAACATCATTGGCCATCAGAAAGATGCAAATAAAAACCACAATGAGATAACACTTTACACATGTCAGAATGGCCATCATCAACAAATCAACAAACAACAAATGCTGGCAAGGATGTGGAGAAACGGGAATCCTATTGCACTGTTAGTGGGAATGCAGACTGGTGCAGCCACTATGGAAAACAGTATGGAATTACCTCAAAAACATAAAAATGTAACTGCCTTTTGAACCAGCGATTCCACTGCTAGGATTATACTTGAAAAAACCTAAAACCCTAATTCAAAAAAACTTATGCACCCCTATGTTCATAACAGCCCTGTTTACAATAGCTAAGTACTGGAAACAGCCTAAGTGCCCATCTGTGGATGAGTGGATCAAAAAACTGGTACATTTACACATTGAAATACTATGTAGCAGAAAGAAAGAAGGAACTCCTGCCATTTGCGACAACATGGATGGAACTAGAGAGAATTATGCTTAGTGAAATAAGCCAGGCAAAGAAAGCAAAATACCATATGATATCACCTAATACAGGAAACTAAAGAACAACACAAACAAATGAACTAAATAGGACAAAGAGTATAATAGTAGTCAATAGGGGGGAGGGGAGAGGGAGAGAAGGGGGATAAGTAAGGGGAGGGTCTAGTCAAGGAACGTTGACTCATGGACGTGGACAACATGGAGGGATATGATTGCAGAAGAAGGGGTAGGCTGGGGGGGAGCAATGGGGGAAAAATGGGACAACTGTAATTGAAAAAACCAAAAAATAAAAGAAAAATAAATAAGTCAAATTTATTGGGGCTGAACATGTTGTTATTAAGGTTTTAAAGATTTCAGGTTTACAATTCTATGATGCATCATTTGTATACTCATTGTGCATCACCTGTCAACCACTCTCTCTCCACTATCACAACGACAGAACAACAACAGGTTGGCATCTAGATCACACATAGAAGCTTGGAGAATTCTCAGGGGGTCCTGAAAAATGCATGAGGAAAGACTTCCAAAATTTGGAGAACTCAAGAAAGAGGTTAACTTCATGACTGATTACTCAGAAATGATGCCTTCCAATGAAAAGTCCACCCCCTGCCCTGCAGTCATGACTGCTTTTTCAGTCATAATCAATAGACAAAGATCGTTGAACATTTGTGTAAGTCTATCACCTTTAAAGCAGGGACTAAAGAGAGAAAACTAAAAAAAAAAAAAAAATAACAACAAAGTGACACAATAATGCAGGGAACAAAGTATACACTTAAAAATCAACTGATATCCTAAGATAATTATAAAAACATAACAGTTATAAAACAAGAGTAGGATTCTATGAAAAAAAGGGAAAATCAGAATAAGAAAGAAAATTTTAATCAACAATCAAGAAAGGGTTGGAAAATAAAAATCAAAGAAATCTCTCAGAAAATATAACCAATGTAAAGAAAAATATTCAAAATAAGAATCATAAATGACTTAGAAGGGGAACATGAGAGTTCCATCATCCAACTAATAGGTAAAAATGGAGAAAATTGAAGGGAGGGAATTATGAAAGCAATAACTTAAAAACTTTCTGGAAATATGAGCACCATTTTTCATATTGAAAAGGTATAAAGTGCCAACCATAATAAATGAGCACAGACCCACAACCAAGGCACAAGGTCTTATTTAAAACAAATGTATGTAAGCTTACATACAGACAAACAAATACTAAAATGATGTTGAATATCTCAAAACAATTCTCACTTCAATATAACAGGGGGGCATTGTTTTGAAAATCCTGGTGAAAAATTATTTTCAAACTATAATATTCTATCACATTGTAATGTGCTAAAATATTGATTAAACCTCGGGGAAGAATTAAAATATCAAAAATTTGAGGACTCAAATTTACATTTTATGGATTACTTTTTCTAAGGGAATATGAAGAAAATGTTCAAAAGAAAGAACTGGGATTTTGGAAAAGCAAATCAATACAAACAGCAAGACCAAAGAACAATAAGTCCAGATAAAGGGAGTGGACAAGTGTGGGGTTTCTAGGAAATATAACTTGATAAAGTAGATATGATGATGATCATCTAAAAAGAATTAAGGGTGTTTAAAAAATTAACACATCGAAAATAGGCACAATTATAACTTCCAAGAAATATAAGCAATAATTATACAAGAAAAGAATACAAACATAAATATATCTACTATTGATTTTGCACTGGACAATATTGGTGTGATCATAATGATAACTACTTTGATGTGGTAACGAGCACAGACTCTGTAGCTAGATTACTGGAATTGACTCTCATCTACAACTTCCATTAGCTGTGTAACCTTAAGCAAGCCACTTAATTTCTCTGTGACTCAGTTTATTTATCTGTGAAAGAATATTTCTCATAGCACTATATAAGAATTAAATGTTTTAATACATATAAAGTATATAGAAGAATGCCTGACAGTAATCATTTAGTGTTTGCTATTATATTACATTGAACTAAAAACAATGATGCAATTATTTTGGGATGATGGGGAGATAGAAGTGAGATGGTGATTGGATAGCTAAAGGAAGGGTGAATATGTATTACATAGTTTGTCTAACAAAGCAGGACATTTTGAGAGTGAAAAGTGTCATCCTAAGCAAAACAAAACGTAGTCATTGTAGCTAAGGGCTTACCCTTATCTATGGTAATTGAAAGGAAATGATTTATAAAATTTATAAATCAAGATATTGGTCCATATATTTGAGAATTATCTCTCACTGCATGAAACCTCTCTAATATTTCCCCTCAGGTATATATTCAAGTTAAAGCCATTTAATATTATATCTGATGACGTGCATAGCTTCCTGGCTTGCCATTTCTCTTCTTGGTTAACAGTAATATGGAACAACACTCTCTAAACACACCAAGGTTTGCAGGTTCTCTTCTCTTACCTAGAATGATATTTCCTACCTTGTCTATTGTATTCATTTGCTAAGGCTGTCATGACAAAGCATCACAAATTGCATGATTTAAACATCAGAAATTTATAGTTACACAGTTCTGTAGCCTAGAAGTCTCCACATGAAATCAAGCTATTGACCTACTTGGTTTTTTCTAAGCAATTTTGTTTAAAAATGGGCAGAAGATCTGAATAGACATTTTTCCCAAGAAGACATACAATGGCCAACAGGTGCATAAAAAGGTACTTGACATTACTACTCATTAGGGAAACACAAGAAAAAACCTCAACGAGACATCACCTCGCACTCATTAGAAAAACTTATCAAGGAGACAAGAAATAACAAATGTCCATGAGGAAATGGAGAAAAGGAAGCCCTAGTCTCCACTGACGGGAATATAAGTTGGTGCAGTGACTATGAAAAGCATATGGAAGTTCCTCAAAAATTAAAAGTAGAGCTACCATATAATCCAGCAATTCCACTTTTGCCTATCTAAAAAAAGAAACAAAAATATATCAAAGATATATGTATACCTGTGTCATGGTAGCATTATTTACAATAGTCAGAATGTGGAAACAACATAAGTGTCCATGATTGAGTGACTGAACAAAGAGGATGTATATGTATGTGGTGTATGTACAGATATTTATATCTGTATTTATATCTCCTCTATATCTCTATAAAGTGAAATAATATTCAGTCATAAAAAGGATATTCTGCCATTTGCAACAACATGGATGAAACATGAGGAAATATGGCTAGGTGAAATAAGTCAGAGTGAGACAAATGCCATTTGATCTCACTTACATATAAAATCTTAAACAATGAGTTCATAGATATGGAAAATATATTTGTGGTTGTCAGAGATAGTGGTGGTAGATGGTGGTCAAAATGGGTAGACGGGGTCCCAAAATATAAATTTCCAGTTATAAAATAACTCATGGGGATGTAATGTATACCATGATGACTATAGTTAATAATACTCTATTGTATATTTAAAAGTTACTTCAAAGTTCTCATTACAAGGAAAAAATTTGTAATTATGTATGGCGACGGATGTTAACTGCACTTAGTGTGGCGATCATTTCACAATATATACAAATGTCAAATTAAGTTGTACACCTGAAACTTACATAACATTATATCAATTACACCTCATTTAAAAAAAAGAATATAACCACACCAAAAACCTATAAACATCAAAATTTATTATTTTATACTTCTGAAGATTAGAAATCTGAATCAAGATGTTGACAGAGAAAACATTCAGCAAAATGGGAATAGAGAGAGCATACCTCAACATAATAAAGGCCATATACAAGAAACCTGAAGCCAACACTATACTCAATGGGCAAAAACAGAAAGCATTCCCCATGAGGTCAGGAAAAAGACAAGGATATCTACTCTCCCCACTCCTATTCAACATAGTCTTGAAAGTTCTAACCATAGCAGTCAGACAAGAAAGAGAAATAAAAGGCATCCAAATTGGAAAAGAGGAAGCAAAACTCATTATTTGCAGACGACATGATACTATACATAGAAAACTTTATAGGCTCCACAAAAAAACTACTCAACCTAATAAGCGAATTTGGCAAAATAGCAGGGTACAAAGTTAATATTCAGAAATCGAAGGCATTTCTGTACATCTACAATAAAATATTAGAGATACAAACTAAAAATATTTTTCATTTACTATAGCAACAAGAAAAAATAAAGTACCTAGGAATAAACTTAACCAAGGAGGTAAAAGACTTGTACTCAGGAAACTACAAACACTGAAGAAAGAAATTAAGGAAGATACAAATAAATGGAAGCATATACCATGTTCATGAACAGGAAGAATCAACATCATTAAAATGTCAATCTTACCCAAAGCAATTTATAGATTCAATGCAATCCCTATTAAAATACCAATGACATTTTTCACAGACCTAGAACAAATACTTCAAAAATTATATGAAACCAAAAATTACCCTGAATAGTCACAGCAATCTTGAGGCAGAAGAACACAGTAGGGCAAGTCACAGTACCTAATATCAAACTATACTACAAGGCCACTGTCATCAAAACAGTCTGGTACTGGCATAAGAACAGATATATAGGTCAATGGAACAGAGTAGAGAGCCCCCAAATAAACCCAGTCTATATAGTCAACTAATATTTGACAAAGGGAGAAGGAACAGAAAATGGAATGAGAAGATCCTCTTCAACAAATGGTGCTGGGAGAACTTGACAGGGACGTGCCAAAAAAATAAAACTAGACCACCAACTTATACCAAACACAGAATAAACTCAAGATGGATCAAAGACTTAAATGTAAGCAGTGACAGCATAAAAGTCTAGAGGAAAACATAGGCAGGAAAATTTCAAATATCCTATGTAACAATATTTTCACAGATACATCTCCTAATGCAAGAAAAATAATGGAAAAAATAAACAAATGGGACTGCATCAAACTAAAGAGTTTCTGCTCAGCCAAAGAAAACATCAGCAAGATGAAAAAGAAACCAACCATATGGGAAAATATATTTGCCAATGATACCTCACACAAGGGATTGATCTCCAAAATATATAAAGAACTTATACATCTCAACACAAAGAAGATAGGCAACCCAATCAAAAAATGAGCGAAGGACCTGAACAAATACTTCTCAAAGAGGATATGAAGGTCCATAGGGATATGAAAGAATGCTCAACATCACTAATTATCAGATAGATGCAAATAAAAACCACAATGAAATACCACCTCACACCAGTCAGAATGGCCATCATCAACAAATCAGCAAACAACAAGTGCTGGTGAGGATGCAGAGAAAAAGGAACTCTAGTACACTGCTGGTGGGAATGCAGACTGGCGCACCCACTATGGAAAACAGTATGGAATTCCCTAAAAACACTAAAAGTGGAACTGCCTTTTGAACCAGCAATTCCATTGCTAGGATTATACCTGAAGAATCCTGACACCTCAGTTCAATAGAACTTATGCACCCCTATGTTCATAGCAGTGTTATTTACAATAGCCAAGTGCTGGAAACAGCCTAAGTGCCCATCTGTAGATGAGTGGATCAAAAAACTGTGGTACATTCACACAATGTAATACTATGCAGAAGAAAAAAAAAAGGAATACCTGCCATTTGAGATAAAATGGATGGAACTAGAGAGAATTATGCTTAGCAAAGTAGACCAGGCAATGAAAGACAAATACCATATGATATCACCTAATACAGGAAACTAATGAACAACACAAACAAATGAGCAAAATTGAATCAGAGGCATGTAAACAGGAACAGAGTAACAGTTACCGGGGGGGGAGGGTAAATAGGGGAAGTGTTAGTAAAGGAACTACTATAAATAACTCATAGACATATATAACAGGTTAGGGATTGACTGTGGGAGAAGGGGTGGGCTGGTGGGGGGAGAAATGTGGGCAAGAGTGAGACAACTGTAATAGAAATACAATACATAAATCAAAAATTAAAAAAAAAAGTAACTTGCTCCTTTTGTCTCTCCTAGGCAGTGGCTTTAAAATGTTTCTGACTTCTGGCCAAGATGGAGGCCTAGAGAGACACACTGGGTCTCCCTCTACAACTAAGAAGGAATATAACTACCTCAAAACTAGACACAACCAGAAGTTCCAGAAAACCAAGCTGCATGGAAGTCCAAAAGAAAGATATAAAGAAGAAATACTCATCCATACAGGTAGGAGGGGCGGAGCTGGGGCAGAAAGGGCATGGTGTGGTGGTAGCAGCATTGGTGGCAGTGGCAGGCCAGCAGAAAGCACAGTCACACATTTTACAAAGTGGGGAGGGACACCTGGGGAATGTTCCCAGCTCCTGACCAGACCGCACAGCTCATGATCCCAGTGCCATGGAAAATCAAGCCTCATTTCTTCTGACTGTGCAAACCAGTGGGGTTTGGGGCAGAGGAAGAAACTGCTGGTATCTCAGCAGAGCCCACTTGTTTAAAGAGCCCCCATGATCCTAGAATGTCTACAGACCCACCCCCCCTGGGAACGATGGCCAGGACTAAAGCTAGAGAGGCACCAGTCCCATACAGAAGTGGGAGAAATGCCTGGAAAATGGGCAAGTGCTGAGCAAGTGGCATTGTTCTCTCTCTGACCCCGCCCCCACATACATTGTCACAACGTGGTGAAACATGTCGCCCTGTACTGATGAATCCCTAACGCTCTGCCCCTTACAACATAACAGAAGCAACAGCTCTGCCTAAGACACAGACAGACACAGGAGCCTGTGAAGATGAGGAGACAGAGAAATATGGTCCAAAAGGGGAAACAGATCAAGGTTCCAGTGGGAGAACTAAGTGACAAGGAGATAGCCAACCTAGCAGACAAGGAGATAGCCAACTTAACAGATGCAGAATTCAAAACACTGGTGATAAAGATGCTCACAGGCTTGACAGATATGCTTGAGTATGGCAAACACATAGGGAAGAAGTGAAGGCTATGCTAAATGAAATGAAGGAAAATCCACACAAAAACAATGGTGAAGAGACGGAAACGGGGGTTCAAACCAATGATTTGAAACATAAGGAAGAAAAAAAGTCAACCAGTACAGAATGAGGAAAGAAGAATTTTAAAAAATGAGGAGAGGCTTAGGAACCTCTGGGACAACTTTAAATATGGCAATATCCAAATCATAGAGGTTCTAGAAGAAGAGGAAGTGCAAGAAATTGAAAGTTTGTGTGAAAAAATAATGAAGGAAAACTTCCTGAATTTGGCAAAGGAAATAGAAATACAAATCCAGGAAGCACAGAGAGTTCCAAACAAGTTAGACCCAAAGAGTACCACACCAAGACACGTCATAATTAAAATGCCAAAAGTTAAATAAAGAGAGAATCTTAAAAGCAACAACAACAACAACAACAACAACAAAACAGAAAGTTACCTACAAAGGGGTACCTATAAGGTTATCGGTTGATTTCTCAGAAGAAACTTTGCAGGTGAGATGGGACTGGCAAGAAATATTCAATGTGATGAAAAGCAAGGACCTACAACCAACATTACTCTATCCAGCAAAGCTATCATTTAGAATGGAAGGGCAGATGAAGGGCTTTCTCAGACAAGGTAAAGCTAAAGGAGTTCATTATCACCAACTCATCATTTTATGAAATGTTAAAGGGACTTATTTAAGAAAAAGAAGATCAAAACTATGAACACTAAAGTGACAACAAACTCACAACCAGCAACAACTGAATCTAAAAAATAAAAACAAAATCGAACTAAGCAAACCAGAATAGGAACAGAATCATAGGTATGGGGATCATTTGGAGGGTTATCAGCTGGGAGAGGGGTTAGGGAGGAATGGGGATATGTTGCAGGGACTAAGAAGCATAATCAGTTGGTACAAAATAGACAGGGGGATGTTAAGAATAATATAGGAAAGGGTGAAGCCAAAGAACTTATATGCATGACCCATGGACATAAACTAAGAGGGGTGGGGTTGCCAGGGAAGTGTGGTAGTGGGCAGAGGGGAGCAAAGGGGATAAAACTGGGACTACGGTAACAACATAATCAATAAAATATACTTAAAAAATGCTTCTGATTGTTTTTAAACTGAAACCCAGACTAGAGCTTTGTTTATTTTTGACATTGTCTATAGGAAAAACAGCTCAATCTGTTCTCTGAAGGAGAGAATACAAAACCAAATAGTGTATCGAAATGGAGGATCAACATCATTCTCAAGATACTGAATTTGATGGCTTTAGGAAATATGATATTTTTTCTTTTATTATAAATAACTTGGGTGAGAGCCTTTAAAAAACATGTGGACTAACTTCTTTCATGTCCTGTCCCTGGGAACCTATTCTAGTTTATGTAGTTTATTTAAAATTAAAAATAATAGAAAGCACAAGTGCTACATTCTGCAGCCAAATAAATATTAAAAGAATGATATATTATTTAAATAAGACTTCATGAGAAAAATGTTGCCTTTTCATTAGAAATAGAAATAGCTCTGTTACTTAGAATTTAGAGCTTTGCTTTCTAAAATGTCTCCTGTGGCCAGGAACATGATAACAGAATCTTCTTATTTCCAAAAGAGTTTCAAAAGATGAGGCTCCAAGCCATTCACATTGAAATTCAGTAGTGCACAATTTAACACTGCTTCAGAAAATGAATGCAAAAATTGATAAATATCTTTAAGTTGCCCCTGGTTTTTCAGAGAAATGTGATAAGACTATTGAATGACAAAATGGCAGAAAGTGTTTGATAGAGTTTCTCACAATTTTGAAAATATAAACCAAATTGACCTGGAAAATAATAGGACTTCATGAGCTAAAACCTAGCTTAAAAAATTGTCAGTAAGAATAGAGGCATAATATAGATGGACTTGATAGGCTCCCAATCTGGAAAAGTAAGGAAGAGAGACTGCAGATAAAAAGCACCTGAAATGATTAAAAGGACAAAGGCAAAAATTGATGATGTTATAAAGGGAGTTGGTATGAACCGTCTCTCAAAGAAAGCTCTAGAACAAGTTGGGATATAAATAAATGAAATCTAAGAAAGGCAGGCTAAGAAAGGCCTCTCAATGATGTAGTGTTTCACACTACACTAACTAATATAGAGAATTAGATGAAGGAAAGTGAAGGAAATAATTTAAAAACAAAAACAAAAACAAACAGCTCATTTACAGACAGCTCAGAAACGGCCTGAACCTGCATGCATCTGTTGCCATTCTCTCTCCTCTCTTCCTTACCCCTCACCGTGCACCACACAAAGACACACTACTCCCTTCATTGTCATGTGGAGAAAACTGCTGCCATGGCTCTCAAGGGCCCTCACAAATTTTTCGTCTCTTTTGTTTAGCCTCATTTAGAGGCCTTTTTGAGCCTACCTTGCTGAGATTTTATTTATTTATATCCCAACTTGTTCCAGAGTTTGCTAAACTATTCATAGCAGCACCCTTCCTAACATCGTGAGGGGTAGAGATGGAAGAGGTGTGGGCAAAAGGATGTTTACAGTTATAATACAAACAATACAAAAAATAATAATAATACAAGAATAAACTGTGTTTTGCATACTCACAAGTGTAAACCTACTTTTGCCCACCATCGTATAAATGATAGTAGGTCCATGAGAGAAAAACCCTGCTCTCTGCTTATTGGTCAGACTCTCAGGAAATTGAGAGGAGAAGCTGGTTGGTGCTCTCTGGGGTTGGAGATAGCCATGCCTCAATCAGTGAGCCCCAGCACAGCATGAAAGAAGCAGAGGGATTCGAGTGAGTCAGAGAAGTAGCAGAGCCTCCCACTTTGAAGAGGCTAGAGACAGAAATAAGGACTGTTTTGTGGACAACCCCTGTGAAGTGATGACTGAGAGCCCAATAAGATGTTTTCATGTAGACAGATGGCATCAAACACTACGCATCTCAGCCCGATGTCCTGGGACTGTGGGGAGTCTCTCTGTAAGTTGGAGGCTGTTCCTAGGGAACTCAGAATGCAGAGATCCAGTTACTGTCACCGTGGCTGAAGGAGGATTATACAAAATATTTAATTGTTACAGAAAATGCAACAAAATTATAATTTTTACACCTGAGTTTTGAACTAAGATTCCTTCTTTTACACTGCGTTCTCAGCATGAACTAAGAACACAAAGTTTTGAATACTGAATCCATAAATAAGAAGTGTCTTTTAAACAAAAATAATTTTTTTGAAGTTAATTTGCAATATTTTCCCGAACTGACTTTAGCAGTATTACATGCTTTCTTTTTTAGTTTAACTTTTTTTTTTAGTTAGTAAGCAAACAATAATTATTAAGCTTCACTCTAGAAAAATATTATCAGTAAGGGATTTAAAAAAGTATTTTACACGTATCGATTTAATCAATCTATAATTATTAATCTACTATTGTCATTTTTCAGATGAGAAACTTGAGGCATATTGTTTAAGTCCATACAGCTGGTAGGTGGTAGATTCAGGATTTTGGAAGGCAGCTATGCTCACAATTATACCACCAACCCCAACTACAGGATTTTGAACTTGATCCCTCTGTCTCCAGAGTGTGTGGTCTTTATCATCAATGAGTGCGGCTGCCATTGTGCTAGGAGGCTCTGTTCTGCTCCTGTACAGTTGAAGCAGTATTTATCCTTCAGATGCTACTTGAAACTGTGATTAAAATTAAGCAAGCTCCTTTCGTAGCTTAGATAATGCCATAATTGTGGTGTAGAGCAAACAACCCCTGCTTGCTGCCAATTAATGCCTATGTAATAATCTCAGATATTCCTCGGGGCAGCTCTTGGAAATGAGTAATATTTCACAGAGGAGGACTCTGAAACTCATTGACAACTTCCTCATTTAGGATTCCAACTGGGTTTTCTTTCTTTGTTATGTTCCACTCTCTCTCAAAAATAGTCCAATTTGGGTACATTATGGATTAAGTAGGTCATTGTGGTTTAGACTGCAAACACATGAATTATTTATAATACTGTTTCTGTAGGGAGAGAAGTGTAGTCCTACTTCTATACAGCTGATTTAAAAACTAAATTCTGGGACAGGGCCTATTTGAAACTTGAGAATCGCTTACTTTGACACTAAAGGGGAAAAAAGGCTTCAATTGTGATAATGCTTTTACTTCTAGATTTTGTAGGTTGTGAATATATTCTACACCACATGCAAAATGTTTATTTGTTTAGTCATCCATATCTGCAGCATCAGCGGGTTAGAGGAAAGCTGAAACATGAGATGAATGTGCATGCTTGTGATTCGATTTTTTGTACTATTATATGCTGATGGATTTATTTTTAAATGGGTTCGTTTCAAAGAGTGGGAAATGAGAAAAGGTGTTTGAAATGGGGAAATAGTAAGGACATTTATTTAGAGAACTCGAAAGTTTTAAATATCAAAGTTCTTTCCATCTTTCATTGAAGAAAAAAACATTTACTATTAAGTGGAATTGAGGGCAACTGTCTTGAGAAGTCTGGTTTTCGTATTATTGCTGTAATATCGAAGGCCTAGATACAAACCTCAGGAGCTTACATTAAACTGAAAAACGCATCATGTTATTATATTTAAGGTATATCACCCATACAACTTCTTTAGTCTTTGTCATAATTTTGATCTTCCTAGTTGGTATGGCTCATGATTTATAAGGGACATCAATCATCCTGTTATAGAGACCTTAGTTACCCTCTAGTCCAGTACCCCATATATTACTAATAAAAGGAATGAATTGAAGAAAAGTGACTTGCCCAAATATAAGCCATCTAAAGCCTTTTGCACTTCTAAAGATAGAGCTAACAGTATACCTGAAATGCAACTTTTTTTTTATTCCAGTCTTTAGCAATAATCTCATTAACTAGCTCAAAAATGGGAACTCTATTATCTCTAGCATAAAGTATTTATTTTCAGTTTTAAAAGTAAATTTTAATTACAAAATTATTATATTCTTACTGTAAATAATTTATACCATTTAGAAGAATATAAAGTAAACATAAAAGTTCCTTCTTCAGTTAGGTTTATTTTCCAGATTTTATATGCATATATAAATATATGAATAAATATAGATGTGTACACATGTACATATATGTATATATATATACACTTATCAATATTTTTTCAAAAATAAAATCCTATTATAATAATATTTAACAACTGCTTTTAAACTTTTAAAACTTGGACATCATTCCTTACTATTATTATGAGATATGCTGCATTGCTTTTCTTTATACAATGGTTGCATCACATTGCATTTTGTGATGGTTTTAAACATATCCACAAATTTAAAAAAAAATTTTTTTTATAGTTTGTTTGGTTGTTTACTTTTTATTTTTATAGAGAGGGAGAAGGAGAAAGAGAGGGAGAGAAACATCACTGTGTGGTTGCCTCTCACTCGTGCCCCTGACTGGAGACCTGACGTGCACCCTAGTAATGTGCCCTGACTGGGAATTGAACCAGCGACACTTGGCTCGCAGACTGACACTCAATCCACTGAGCCATAGCAGCCAGGGCTTCATATACACAAATTCTTGACATTACTCAGATCAAAAGGGGAAATTTTGTTCTCTGCACCATGAATATGAGTTGGCATTAGTGACTTGTTTCTAAGGTATTGAATGTGGGAGAAGTTTAAGATTATTTTTCCTCTTAAAAACATCCTTGGATATAGATATTTTTATATTTGTGTGTATATTTAGATTGTATTTTAGAAGTAGAGTGTTGGTCAAATATCCATATGTAAACTTTTAAAAAATATTTCCATAATGCCTCCAAGAAGATTATATAGTCATTTATCCTTCTATTTACAGAATATGAAAGTTTTACTATTTTTATGCACTTTAAGCATCATCAAATTTTTAATTTGTCAGTTAATAAATAAAACTTACTATGTTTTTGTTTTAATCTGTTTATCTTTCTCCCCATCTTTGTTAAGTATAATTGACAAGTAAAATTTGTATTTCTTTAAGGTATATGACTTGATGTTTTGATATACACACACACTATGAAATAACCACCACAAACTAAGCTAATTAACACATTCATCACCTTATATAATTATCATTTTTTCTTTTCACTTTTTTTGTAGTGAGAATACTTGTTGTCTATTGTATTAGAAAATTTTAAGTACATAAAACAGTTTGTTAGCTATATTCATATTACTGTTTATTAGATCTTCAGAACTTACTCATCTTAAAAACTGAAACTTTGCAGCCCTTAACCAACATTTCCCCTTCCCTGTGGCCCCTGGTAACCACCATAGTACTCCCTGCTTCTGTAACTTTGACTATTTTAGTTTTTATTTATAAGGAGATCATGCAGTATTCATCTTTCTTTCTATGTCTGGTTTATTTCACTTAGCATAATATCTTCTAGGTACATACATGTTGCCACATATGTCAGGGTTTCCTTTTTTTTTTGTATATTTTATTATGTTTTTACAGTAGTCCCAATGCTTTTCCATTTGCTTCCCTCTGCCCAGTACCCACTTACCTCCAGCAACCCCAGCTCCTTTAATTCATGTCCATGGTTCATGCATATACGTTCTTTGGCTTCACCCTTTCCTATATTATTCTTAACTTCCTCTTGTCTACTTTGTACCAACCAATTATGCTTCTTAATTCCTGCACCATTTCCCCATTACTAACCCTTCCCCCTCCCAGCTGATAACCCTCCAAATGATCTCCATACCTATGATTCTATTCCTATTCTGGTTTGTTTAGTTGGATATTGTTTTTATTTTTTAGATTCAATTGTTGATAGTTGTCATTTTAGTGTTCATAGTTTTGATCTTTTTTTTTCTTAAATAAGTCCCTTTAATATTTCATATAATAATGGCTTGGTGATGATGAACTCCTTTAGTTTTACCTTGTCTGGGAAGCACTTTATCTGCCCTTCCATTCTAAATGATAGCTTTGCTGGATAAATTAATCTTGGTTGTAGATCCTTGCTTTTCATCACTTTAAATACTTCTTACCAGTCCCTTCTTCTCTGCAAAGCTTTTTTTTTTTTTTTTTTTTTTTTTTTTTTTGAGAAATCAGCTGAGAGTCTTATAGGAACCCCTTTGTAGGTAACTCTTCTTTTCTCTTGCTGCTTTTAAGATTCTCTCTTTATCTTGAACTTTTGGCATTTTAATTATGATGTGTCTTGGTGTGGTCTTCTTTGGGTCTAGCTTGTTTGGTGTTCTCCATCCTTCCTGGACTTGTATTTCTATTTTCTTCACAAAACTTGGGAAGTTTTCCTTCATTATTTTTTCACATAAACTTTCAATTTCTTGCTCTTCCTCTTCTCCTTCTGACACCGCTATGATTTAGATGTTGGCACATTTAAAGTTGTCCCTGAGGTTCCTAAGACTCTGCTCATTTTTTTCAATTCTTGTTTTCTCATTCTGTACTGGTTGACTATTTTTTTTCTCCCTTATGTTCCAAGTTATTGATTTGTATCCCAGTTTCCTTCCCTTCACCACTGGTTTTGTGTGAGTTTTCTTTTGTTTCATTTAGCATAGCCTTCACTTCTTTCCTTGCGCATTGGCTATCTATACTCAAGCATATCTGTCAAGCCTGTGAACATCTTTATCACGGGTATTTTGAACTTTGCATCTTTTAGGTTGGCTATATCCTCGTCGCTTATTTCTCTCACTGGAACCTTGATCCATTCTCTCTTTTGGGCCATACTTCTTTGTCTCCTCATCTGGACAGGCTCCTGTGTTTGTTTTCTTCTGTGTCTTAGGTAGGGATGTTGTACCTGTTACGTTGTAAGGGGCAGAGCCTTACGTTTTCATCAGTACAGGGTGATTGTTTTCATCACATTGTGGAGTTATATGTGGGGGAGGGCTCTGAGGGGGAAAAATGCCACTTTCTCAGCAATAACCTCTTTTCCAGGCACCTTTCCCACTTCCATATGGAACTGGCACCTCTCTAACATTGCCTTGCCTGTCATTCCCAGAGTGGGTGGGTCTGTGGAAGTTCTAGGACCATGGAAGCCCTGTAAACAAGAGGACTCTGCTGAGAGACTGGCAGTTTCTTCCTCTGCCCCAACACCCACTGATTGACACAGTCAAAAGCAATGAGACTTTGTTTTCCCCAGAGTTGGGACCATGAGCTACGTGGTCTGGTCTGGTCTTGTCTGGTCTGAGAACACTCCCCAGGTGTCAGGTGTCCCTCCCTACCTTCTAAAATGTGTGGCTGTGCTTTCTGCTGGCCTGCCACTGCCACCACTGCTGCCACCACACTGTGTCCTCTTCACCCAGGCTCTGCCCCTCCTACCTGTCTGGATGAGTATTTCTTCTTTATGTATTTGTTGGACTTCAATGTAGCTCAATTTTATGGATTTTTTGGTTGTCTTTAGTTTTGGGGTAGTTGTATTCTTTATTAGTTGTGGAGGGAGATGTAGTGTGTCTGTCTAGGCCTACATCTTGGCTGGGAGTCTCCTTTTTTATGGCTAAATAATACTCCATTACATACACACACACATATACACACACACACACACTAACACACTCTTACTGTTTTTAAAAAATTATTTTAAAATTACACTTGACATGCAATATTATATTAGTTTTAGGTGTACACCATTTTGTTAGACATTATATAACTTTCTAACTAATCATCCTGTTAAATTTTGTACCCATCTGATACCATACATAGTTATTAGAATATTCTTGACTGTATTCTTTTTGCTGTACTTTACATCTCCGTGACTTTTCTGTAACAACCAATTTGTACTCTTTAATTAATTAATTAATTGAAATATAATTTATTGAGGTAACATCAGCTAATAAACTTATGTAGGCTTAAGAGATACAACGCTATAATACCATCTCTATATTGTATTGTGGGTCATGTCTTTTTTCATTACCATCTATCCCCCCTTTACCATCTCCTCCCTTTCTACATACCCATTTTTCTCTATAATAAACAAAGTTTTTTTAAAGTATATTTTATTGATTATATTGTTGCAATAGTTTCATTTTATTCCCTTTGCTACCCTCCACCAAGCACCCTCCTCCCCCAGCAGTGCACCCCCAAATCCACGCCCGTGGTTTGTACATACAAGGTCTCCGGCTTCACCCTTTCATATATTCTTCTTCTTCTTTTTTTAATAAATAAATGATTAATTAATTATTTTAATAATAAAAAATAACAATCTCTCCCTCTCAGATATTAAGACACTTTATAATATTATAAAGGACAATGGGCGAAGGTCTCAAGCTCCTCTAGCTGCTTCAAGCTGGACATGGTTGTCGTTCTACCTACCCTTGGGTCCAGAAATTCCTAATAAGAGTGGGGGTGTAGAGGGGAGGGCGGCCTTCCCACGTGGAGAAGGGTCTTGCAGACTCCAAGTCAGTTGGCTGTCCCCGGACAACGGCGTGATTGGTTTAACAGACTGGCATCCTTGTATTCTGGGGGCAATATATTTGGCAAAAGGGTTAAAGGAAATAATTCAATCCATAACTACTAGGTGACAAAAGGCAGGGATTAATTTTTCAATGTCCCACATTAGGAAAAAAAAAGGGCTTCTTTGGAGGAAGGTGTCCCAAACACATCTCACCTATCGAAAACGCTTTTGTCCATTATATTTAGTTTGGGCTTAGGGAAATAGTTTAGGTTTCTCCACTCTCAGACCTCTGGGCCCCTTCCATCCAACCCATTAGGATAGAAAAGAGAAAGCTGTTTTAAAGTGAAGCCCACAGACTACCCCATTCTTCACCAGCCCAGCCACTTAGTTCAGCCAAACCGTTGAGTCTCAGGAGGCAGCGCTGCAGACAGGATTAAGTGAGGCCTATACGTACAGACAATCACTCAGGTAATGAAATCATAGGCTTATGCACTTTGAAAACAGAAAACACATGTTAATTTATGTAACATAACCCACAAACAAGTCTCTAAATCTGTAACACTGTCTTATTGGAAAGACAACCAGTTGCAAGATATTTGACATTCTTCTTGCCTGTAAATTAAATATCCTTGATGATACCACAGACATAGTTTAACTTTCAAGTGAAAACATATTTTAAATGAAAAGAAACTTTAAAGACGGTTAGCTGCACTACTTTATAGTCTACCACTGATCATTGTGATTTTCCTTGAATAATGATTTTTCTCCCTAAGATTACTCTCCTTGTCATTAAAGGGATTGCATTAAGTCCATTTTTAATTTATCCTGTTCATTTGCATAAACACAACAGGAGCAGCAAATGATCACTTATGATCTTTAGTTCTGCTTTGCTGGAACTTACGCAAGAAACTTTTAGGGTGATGTTCAGTCTGCCCTTCAGGGCACAGAAGCTGAACCACATACCTGGCATTCAGCCTTTCCTGTAAACACCTGTATTTTCCAAGACCTTTTGGTTTTCAATTGTGCATTAAGGTCCCTTCTAGCCATCTTTCAGGAAAACAACCATGATTCCTTCCCTGGACAGATTGCTGTGGACCACAAAACCAACCACGGTACCAGGCCTTTAATCTCGTGGGCTTTTATTACATTTGAAAGTCAATCCCAGTTCCTCAGGGCTTTTTGGTAACAACCAGAGCCCAGGAATGTCTCCTTAAGGAATGACATTCCAGTCAAAGACTTGGTAAAAAAAAAACCCTCTATTAACAACTGGTCTTATTAGTTTTATGCAAAGAAACTTAGGTCATTACTTATTAGTTTAGAATGCCAAATCCTAGAGGGATCAGATAGGGAAAAAAATATACAGTGTGAAGGAAAATTCTTGTCCTTTTAATATTCACTGAACTGACATATCCATTCTACATATTTTCATTTTTCCCCCACTAAAAATTTTTTTGTTTGTTTTCCCATTAGAGTTGTCCCACGTTTTTCCCCTCTTGCTTCCCTGCACCCTGTTCCTCCCATCCTCCACATTCAGTTCCCACTCAGTTGTCCATGTCTGTGGGCCATTTATACATGTTCTTTGACTAGACCTTTCCCCTTCTTACCCCCTTTTCTCCCTCCCACCTCCTCCTGTGTTACTGTTAGTCTACTCCTTGTTTACATACCTCTGGATCAATTTTACTCATTTGTTTGTGTTGTTCATTAGTTTCCTGTAATAGGTGACAGCATAAGGTATTTTTCTTTTGTTGCCTGGCTTATTTCGCTAAGCATAATTTTCTCTAGTTCCATCCATGTTGTTGCAAATGGTAGAAGTTTCTTCTTTCTTTCAGCTACATAGCACTCCATTGTGTAAATGTACCACAGTTTTTTGATCCACTCATCTACAGATGGGCACTTAGGTTGTTTCTAGCACTTGGCTATTGTAAATAGTGCTGCTATGAACATTGGGGTGCATAGGTTCTTTTGAATTGGTGTTTCAGGATTTTTCAGATATAATCCTAGCAATGGAATTGCTGGTTCAAAAGGCAGTTCCATTTTTAGTTTTTTGAGGAAATTTCAAACTGTTTTCCATAGTGGATGCACCAGTCTGCATTCCCACCAGCAATGCAGCAGGGTTCCCATTTCTCCGCACCCTCTCCAGCACAAGTTGTTTGTTGATTTGTTGATGATGGCCATTCTGACTGGTGTGAGGTGGTACCTCATTGTGGTTTTTATTTGCATCTTTCTGATGGCTAGTGATGTTGAGCATTCTTTCATATGTCTATGGACCCTCTGTATGTCCTCTTTGGAGAAGTGTTTGTTCAGGTCCTTTGCCCATTATTTAATTGAGTTGCCTTTCTTCTTGGTGTTGAGTTGTATGAGTTCTTTATATATTTTGGAGATCAATCCCTTGTCTGAGATGTCATTGGCAAATATGTTTTACCATATGGTTGGTTTCCTTTTCATCTTGCTGATGTTTTCTTTAGCTGAGCAGAAACTTTTTAGTTTGCTGTAGTTTCATTTGTTTATTCTTTGCTTTATTTCCCTTGCCTTAGGAGATATATCAGTGAAAATGTTGCTACGTGGGATATCTGAAATTTTCCTGCCTATGTTTTCCTCTAGGACTTTTATGGTGTCACGGCTTACATTTAAGTCTTTGATCCATTTTGACTTTATTCTGGTGTATGGTGTAAGTTGGTGGTCTAGTTTCATCTTTTTTCATGTCCTTGTCCGATTCTCCCAACACCATTTGTTGAAGAGGCTCTTTTCGATTCATTTGATGTTCCTTCCCCCTTTGTCAAATATTAGTAGACCATGTAGACCTGGGTTTATTTCTGGGATCTCTATTCTGTTCCATTGATTTATATGTCTGTTCTTATGCCTGTACCAGACTGGTTTGATTACCGTGGCCTTGTATTATAGTTCGATAGCAGGTATTGTGATTCTTCCTAGTTTGTTCTTCTTCCTCAAAATTGCTGTGGCTATTCAGGCTCTTTGTTTCCCTATAAATTTTTGAAGTATTTGTTCTAGGTCTGTGAAAAATGTCATTGGTATTTTAGTAGGGATTGCATTGAATCTATAAATTGCTTTGGGTAGTATGGACATTTTGATTATGTTGATTTTTCTCATCCATGAACATGGTATATGCTTCCATCTATTTGTATCTTTCTTAATTTCTTTCTTCAGTGTTATGTTGTTTTCTGAGTACAGGTCTTTTACCTCTTGGTTAAGTTTATTCCTAGGTACTTTATTTTTCTTGTTGCTATGGTAAATGGGATTTTTCTTTCAGTTTCTATTTCTAAGATTTATTGTTGGTGTACAGAAATGCCTTCAATTTCTGAATATTGACTTTATACCCTGCTATTTTGCCGAATTCACTTATTAGTTTGAGTAGTTTTTTTGTGGAGTCTATAGGGTTTTCTATGTAAAATATCATGTCGTCTGCAAATAATGACAGGTTTACTTCCTGTTTTCCAATTTGGATGCCTTTAATTTCTCTTTCTTGTCTGATTGCTGTGGCTAGAACTTCTAAGACTATGTTGAATAGGAGTGGAGAGAGTGCACATCCCTGTCTTGTTCCTGACCTCAGGAGGATTGCTCTCAGTTTTTCCCCATTGAGTATGATGTTGGCTTTAGGTATCTTGTATATGGCCTTTATTGTGTTGAGGTATGCTCCCTCTGTTCCGATTTAGCTGAGAGTTTTCATCATAAATGGGTGTTGTACTTTATCAAATGCTTTTTCTGCATCTACTGATATGATCATGTGTTTTTTGTCTTTCATTTTTTTTAATGTGGTGTGTTAAGTTTATTGATTTGTGAATATTAATCATCATTGCATACCTGGTATGAATCCCACTTGATCGTGGTGTATGATCTTTCTAATGTGTTCTGGGTCCTGTTTGCAATATTTTGTTGAGGATTGTAGCATCTATGTTCATCAGTGATATTGGCCTGTAGTTTTCTTTCTTTGTTGTGTCTTGACCTGGTTTTGGGATTAGGGTAATACTGGCTTCATAGAATGAGATTGGGAGTCTTACCTTTACTTGGATCTTTTGGAATAGTCTGAGGAGGATAGGAGTTAGTTGTTTCCTAAATGTTTTGTAGAATTCACCAGTGAAGCCATCTGATCCAGGGTTTTTGTGTGCCAGGAGTTTTTTGGTTACTGCTTCAGTTTCACTAGTTGTTATTGGTCTATTCAGGCTTTCTGCTTCTTCTTGATGCAGTTTTGGAAGACTATATGTTTCCAGGAATTTGTCCATTTCCTCTAGGCTGTCAAATTTCTTGCCATACAGTTGTTCGTAATAATTTCTTACAATTCTTTGTATTTCTGTGGTATCAGTTGTGATTTCTTCTCTTTCATTTCTGATTTTATTTATTTGGGTCTTCTCTCCTTTTTTTCTTGATGTGCCTGGTTAAAGGCTTGTCAATTTTATTTATCTTTTCAAACCACCAGCTCCTACATATGTTGATCTTTTGAATTGTTAGTTTAGTCTCTATGTTATTTAATTGTGCTCTGATCTTGATGATTTCCTTCCTTCTACTTGATCTGGGCTTTGCTTGTTGTTCTTCCTCTAGTTCTTGTAGCTCTAGAATTAAATTTTTTATTAGCGATTCTTCTAGCTTTTTTAGGTAGGCCTGTGTTGCTATGAACTTTCCTCTCAAAAGTGTATCCCATAGGTTTTGGGTTGTTGTGTGTTTGTTATCATTAGTTTACAGAAACTTTTTGATTTCTTTCTTGATGTCATTGTTAACCCATTCATTATTTAATGGCATGTTATGCATTCTCCGTCAGTTTGAATGTTTTTGAGTTTTTTCTTTGAGGTTGATTTCCAATTTTAAGCCATTGTGATCTGAGAAGATGCTTGATATAATTTCAATTTTCTTGAATTTCTTGAGGCTTGTTTTGTGTCCTACCATGTGGTCTATCTTTGAAAATGTTCCATGTGCACTTGAGAAGTATGCATATTTTGCTTCTTTGGGGTGAAAACTTCTATATATATCGACTAAGTCCATTTGATCTAGAGTGTTGTTCAGTGCCTCAATATCTTTGGTGTTTCTTTCATTTGAAGGTCTGTCCATTGTTGACAATGGGGTGTTAAAATCCCCTACTATGAGTCTGTTGCTGTCTATATTTTTCCAGGAGTCTTTCAAAATTTTCCTTACATGTTTGGGTGCTCCTAAGTTGGGTGCATATATATTTATAAGGCTTATATCTTCTTGATGTATTTTTCCCTTAAATATTATAAAATGTCATTTTTGGTCTCTTTTTATGGACTTTGCTGTGAAATCTGTTTTGTCTGATATAAGTATTGCTACACCAGCTTTTTTTTATGTTTATTTGCTTGCAATATTTTTTTCATCTGGCTGGTTTAGCTCAGTGGATTGAGCGTCGGCCTGCGAGCTAAGTGTCGCTGGTTCGATCTTCCAGTCAGGGTACATCAGAGAAGGAAAACTCTGACTCCAAAAAACCTCCGCTGCCTTGCGGCATACCTCTTCAGGGGAAAGGCTAAGGGAGTAAACCCCGACAGAAAATCCGGAGCCGGAGTCCCTAAGGCGGTTTGACGTTGTAGTCAACACCGGCAACTCCTGCGGCGCACCTGAAGCCAAGCTGTATTGACTCCGTCTTTCCCTTGGATCCTTCAGCTGCGAAGAGAGGGGGGGTCTGCTGCATGGGCAACAGCAGACCCTCCATATTACCCTGCCCAGGCTCTGTAGCTTCAGCGTCATCGCAAGATGTCGATTCAACACGGGAGGAGACAGATACTACCATGTCACTCCCGAGTCGGACTGCACAGCCATTCTCGGCGGTGCAGATAGACTCTTAGGAAGCTACACCATCGTCTCTCGAGACGGACGGCTGCCGACGACGATTTTTTTCATCCCTTCACTTTCAGTCTGCATAGATCTTTTGTTCTAAGGTGGGTCTCTTGTAGACAGCATATGTGTGGGTCATTCTTTCTAATCCACTCAGCTACCCTATGTCTTTTGATTGGCGCATTTAATCCATTTACATTTAAGGTTATTACTGAAAAGTACTTATTCATTGTCATTTCCCCCCTTTGTACTCATGTTCCTCTCTGTCTCTCTCTGTTTCTTCTTTTTCTTAAAGCATTCTCATTAGCATCTCTTACAATGCTGGTTTGGTGGAGATGTATTCTTTTAGCCTTTTTTTGTCTTGGAAACTCCTTATTTCACTGTCCATTTTGAATGAAAGCCTTGCTGGGTAGAGTATTCTTGGTTGTAGGCCTTTGTTTTTCATTGCTTGGAATATTTTTTGCCATTCCCTTCTGGCTTGTAGTGTTTCTGATGAGAAATCTGAGGATAGCCTTATTGGAGTTCCCTTGTATGTTATTAGCTGTTTCTCTCTTGCTGCTTTTAGGATTCTCTCTTTGTCTGTCAGTGTTGCCATTTTAATTATGATGTGTCTTGAAGTGGACCTGTTGGGGTTCATCTTCATTGGGACCCTCTGTGATTCCTGGACTTGTGTGACTCTTTCTCTCATCATGTTAGGGAAGTTTTCTGTCATTAATTTTTCAAAAAGGTTTTCTATCCCTTGCTCTTCTTCTTCTCCTTCTGGAATTCCTATGATATGGATATTATTACGTTTTATGTTGTCCTGCAGCTGTCTTAGAACCTCTTCAGTCTTGTTCAGTCTTTTTTCGTTTTGTTGCACTGTCTGGGAGTTTTTGTCTATGTTGTCCTCTGGCGCGCTGATTCGGTCTTCTGCTTCCTCTATCCTGCTTTTAATTCTGCCTACTGTGTTCTTCAACTTAGAGATTGTATTCTTCATTTCCTCCTGGCTCTTATTGATAGCTTCTATGTCCTTTTTCATGCTGGTGTAATCCTCAGTAAGTTCCTGTTGTTTCCCTGGATTTCTTTGTAATTTCCGCTCAGCTCATTGAGCTTCTCAATAATCCATGTTTTGAATTCCATATCTGATAGTTTGCTCCCCTCTATTTTATTTAGCACTCTATATGGGGATTCTACCTTTCCTTTTGATGGGGTGTTCTTTCTCTCTCTCCCCATTTTTGTGAGTGCTATTGTTTGTTGGTGCTTCTTAGAATGATCTGCACTTCCTGGATCTGCCCCTGGTGGCATCAAATCCTGTACCAGTCTGGGCCTAGGCAGCTTGTTGGAGACTTCCAGGGATCTACTGCCTTTGTCTGACTTCTTTAGTTGTTAATCTATTCAATCTGTGATCAGCTGTCAGGCTTAAGAACCGTGGATGTGGCAGCTTAATTCCCGTAGGCAGGTCCTTTGCTTCCCCTCAAGAGCTCTTTTTCTCCTCTTGTTTCTCTCCAGCTAGTAAAAAATCCTGTGGCTTTTCACTTGTCACAGCTGATACTATTTTACTTTCCACTCTGTTGCTGTAGTCTGGGAAGCTCAGCTGGGGGTTTATACCCTGCCCTTCTCAGGGGGAACCCCCAGCTGCTGAGCTGTTTCTCAGTCCCTTCAGCTGCCACCTGTGGGAGCCCAGCCAGCCCTTCCACTGCTCTGCACTTCCTACGAGTCACGTTGTGATGTAGCGGCCTTTTCTGTCTCTTCGTGGTTATAAGACTTCTTTCCAGCTAGTTTTTGGTTGGTTATTCCAGATAATTTCTCCAAAATTAAGTTGTAAGTCTAGACTTGTCCTGGGAGGAGGTTAGTGTAGCTTCCACTTACTCCTCTGCCATCTTGGATCTCCAGAAACATCTTAGTAAACATAGTTTTTAAACACCCCATTTTATTTATTCATTCATCTGTTAGTGGGCACTAGGTTTTTTTTCATATTTTTGCTAGTGTGAATACAACTGCAATGGGCATTTTAGTGCAGATTTCTCTTTTAGATATTGACTTCAATGGAATTACTGGATTATAAAGTAGTCACATTTTTATTTTTTGAGGAATCCCCGTACCGCTTTCAATAATGAATGCACCAAATTACATTTTACCACATTATACGAAGAAGGTTTTCCTTTTCTCCCCATCCTTGCCGACACCAGTTGTCTTTTGCCTTTATGGTAATAGCTAATTTTACCTGTGTGAAATGATATCTCATTGTCATTTTGATTTGTCTATTCCTGGTGATACATGATATTGAACATCTTTTCATATACTTTAGGCCACTTGTATTGTCTTTTTTAGGGAAATGTCTACTCAGGTCCTTTGCCCACTTTTTCATTGGGTTATCTGTATATATATATATATATTTTTTTTTTTACTATTGAGTCGTATGAATTCATTATATATTTTAGATATATGGTTTGTGGATATTTACTGCCATCCCACAGATGGTCTCTCCTCTGTATTGTATTGTTTCCTTTTCTGTACAGAAGGTTTTTAGTTTAATGCATTCTTATTTGTCTATTTTTCCTTTTGTTACTTATACTTTTGGTGTCATAGCCAAGAAATGATTTTACACAGCAATATGAAGAAGTGTTTCCCCTATGTTTTCTCTCTAGAGATTTATGGTTTTAAGTCTTATGTTTAAGTCTTTAATGTACATTGTGGTAATTTTTGTGTATGGGGTAGAATAAGGCTCCAATTTCACTCTTCTGCATATGAATATCTAATCTTCTCTTCCTGTAAAGGATTAGATAGTAAATATTTTAGATTTTGTTGGCCATCCAATTTTTGCCACAACTACTCAACTTTACTATTGGAGCAGAAAAACAATCATAAACAATATGTAAGTGAGTGAACTTGCTTGTTTTACAATACAACTTATTGATGTTAGGATTTGAATTTTATGTAATTTTCTACTGTTATAACAGTACTTTTGCTTTACTTATTTTCAACAATATAAAAATGTAAAAACCATTTTTAACTACATACATACAAAAATAGCAGGTGGCTGTCCCCTGTACTAGCATATGTCCCTTACTCCTAAGTGTGACCCTATTTTGATTCATAACTAAAAGCCTGGGATTTCATTAAGGTCTCCCATTTCACAGGCTTTGAACTTCAATCTGTCTCCATGGCTGCATAAGCTTTGCTCAGGTTTTAGTTTCCTACCTATTGTTTTCTGATAGATTTATTGTGATGTTATCCTGCACATATGGTATTTAAGAGTCAGTCAATGTTTGGAGGGAAATTTGTAGTCAGATCTTGGGCTCATTTCTCTGAAATCCCTTCTTTCAAATTTTATTTTTCAGGTCTCAGATGTTTGGGGAGCTCCATACTCTAACATGCCCCTCCTCGGCCCAGATTTACTGCTGCTTTCTGCATAGGCTCTTCTGCCCACTCTCCATACACAGACAATTAGAAAATGTCTAGAGAAAGTGTCAATTTGAATATAAAATTTATTGTTAGTTTGAATATAAACATTACTTTATGTTTTCTTCTTTCAAAGATTGTAATTCTTCAAATATTGCTTTCAGTTTTTAAATCTCCACTGTCTTCAAACAGTTATATATGTGTTTATTGAGTCAAGTTTTTATTCTTGTTTTCAGTGAGAGAGAATTCATCAACTTCCTGAGAGCATAAGGTATGTATAGGCTTTTTAAATTGATATGTAGTAAAATTTTCAATATAGCTTCTAGGTTTTGTAATATAGTTAGAAAGATAATGATATATACATAGTTTTTAATAAATATTTTGGTTTCAAGTTTTACATTTAAATCAATTTTTACATTTAAATCATTTAGTAGCCTGAAATTCATTTTGATAAGTGATATAAAAGATGATTTGTTTTTTTCTCAGATGTCCATCCAGTTTTTTAAAACATTGGCTATTGACTTGAAATGCTATCCTTGTAATATATTAAACTCCTAATTGTACAGGAATATATTCCAAGATTCTTTACTATACTTCACTGTCTATCTATGAATTAAGATTATGCTATTTCAGAATACATTTTATTATCAGGGAAATCTATTTCCCTATTAGTCCACTATTTCAGAAGTTTCCCAGTTATCCTTTCATGTGTATTTTTTCCAATGAACTTTATAATTAGATGATAAATTATAAAGAAAGTGGAACATCAAAAACATAAGCAAAAGGAGATAAATACAGGTAAGCTGGACTTTATATAAATGAAAAACTTTTGTGCAAGTTCAACAGAGTGAAATGGTAACTGATAGAGCAGTGAGTGTCAATGGTGTGCCGCAGCAGACTGACATGCTGCAAGAATTTTAAAAATATGCAACACCTAACTATTTATTCAGGGGCACTAATCTCTTTTCTCTTAGATTGTCAAATAAAAAAATGACAACAACCAACACAATAATAGATGGCGGGTGTGAATGAATCAAAATTATAAGTATTTTTTGTCCAATTGTCAAAAATATACTTTTTGGTGTGCCACAGAATTTTAGTGATGAGTTTACATATGCCACGAGAGGAAAATGTTGAAAATCACTGCCATTGTGTGGAAGAAAATATTTGCAAATTATATTTTACTGATATATGGAACCTATAAAGAACTCCTACAGCTCGATAACAACAATAAAAAGAAACAACCCAATAAATAAATGAATTAAGGATTTGAACAGGCATTTCTCCAAAGGAAATATATAAATCACCAATAATACATGAAAAAATGTTCAACATCACTAATCATTATGGAAGTGCAAATTAAAACCACGGTGAGATATTACTTATCCATTAAAATAGCTATTAATAAAAAATAAAAATGACAAATGCTAGCAAAGACGTGGAGAAATTGAAAACTTTGTGTATTGCTCTTGGAAATATGAAATGATTCAGCCACTGGAAAAGAATACGGTGATTTTTCAAAAACTTAAATTAATTAACCTAAAATTGAATAATCTAAAATTAATAGAAATGTCATTTAATCAATGATTCCACTTCTGGATATATAAGCAAAATAATTGAAAACAAGGCCCAAAACAGATATTTTACACCAATGTTCATAGCAACATTACTCATAATAGCCAAAAGGTGGAAGCAAACCAAGTGTCTAGCAAGAGTTGGATGGATCCACAAAATATGAAATAAATACAGACAATAGAATATCATTCAACCTTTAAAAGGAAAGAAATTCCGAGACATGCTAGAGCATGAATGAACCCTGGAGATAATATGCTAAGTTAAATAAACCAGTGACAAAAAGACAGATATTGTATGTTTTTATTTAAATGAGGTACCTAGAGTCGTCAAATGCATAAAAAAAAAAAAGTAGAATGGTGACAGTTGGGTGCTCGAGAATGGGAGGAATTGATAATTAGTGTTCAATAGGTTTAAGTTTGAGAAAGTGGAAAGTTCAGTAGATGAATGGTGATAATGTTTGCCCAACAATGTGAATGTACTTAATGTCACAGAAATGTATATGTAAAAAATGGTTAAAGTGACTTCCAGCCAAGAAGGAGGCTTAGACGGACGCACTAGATCTCCCTCTACAACTAGAGAGGAATACAACTACTTCAAAACAAAGGATAACTAGAAATTCCAGAAAATAAAACTACACGGAAGCCCAACATATGAAGTTATAAACCAGCGGCGCCCTTTGGGCAGGTAAGAGCGAAAGGGGGCGGCGCTGTTTGCGGTTGCACCTGGGACAGCGGCGGGGAGAACAACCCCGGCTGCAGTCGAACCCCCAGCAGCTCGCGACCCCAACGCTGGGGAAAGCAGCCACCACATCGCCTTGAACAGTGAGGCCCAGGGGGGCGGGAGGATGGATCCCGGTCTCCTGGCGGAATAACTGTGTGAATCCATCTTGGACCCCCGCCCCCAAAGAAAGCGCCACGGGGCTGCGAAATAGGTCGCGGACAGGCATCGGTCACTGGATTGTGACGACAAAGCACCACGGCACAGCAAGAAAGGCTGCCGAACGGCGCCGGTCGCTGGGTCATTACAAGTACACAGGCACTGCCCCCTACAGCCGGCCCAAGAAAACAAAACGCATCTGTCAAAATGAGGCAGACAACTATAGAAATCCCGGTGACACAGCTCACCAGGCAACAGATGGAGAACCTGACAGATGAACAGATAAGAAACCTGTCAGATGCTCAGTTCTGGGCCATTGTTATCAGGTGGCTTACAGAATTCACAAAAGATCTGGAAAAAGATGAGAAAGAAGCGAAAAACACTCATAACGAAAGGAACAAAACCACATACGAGACAGATGGTGAGGAAAAAAAATCCAGAGTTCATTTCAACAAACTGGAATATGGAGAAGGAACAAGCAGTCAACCAATGCAGAGAGAGGAAATGGGAAGCAACAATGAGAGGATCAGAAACCTCTGGGACAGCTATAAAAGGCCCAACATAAGAATCATTGGTTTGCCAGAGAGCGAGGAAGATGAACTAGAACTTGAAAAATTGAGTGAAAATATAATAAAGGAGAACTTCCCAGACTTGGGGAAGGAAATAGACTTACAGGTCCAGGAAGCACAGAGAATTCCAAAAAAACTGGACCCGGGGAGAACCACTCCAAGACACATTATAATCAAAATGTCAAAAATTAAAGATAAAGAGAGAATCTTAAAAGCAGCAAGAGAGAAGAAAAGAATTATGTACAAAGGGGTCCCAATTAGACTATCAGTTGACTTCTCAAGGGAGACCCTGCAGGCAAGAAGGGACTGGCAAGAAATATTCAAAGTAATGAAAATCCAAAACCTACAACCACGAATACTCTATCTAGCGAAATTGTCATTCAGAATAGAAGGACAGAGAAAGTGTTTCCAGGACAAAATAAAACTGAAGAGTTCATTAGATCCAAACCACTGTTATATGAGATGTTAAAGGGACTGGTTTAGAAAAAGGAGGATCAAGACAATGAAATCTAAAATGAAAACTGCATCACAAGAAACAACAGAAGCTAGGGAATTGAAACAAAGGCAAACTAAACAGGCAATGAGAGTGGAAAAAGAACTATAGGTACGGGGAACATATTGGGGGGAGGTCAACAGGGAGGGGGAATGGGGAGAGGGAGGGAGATGATATAGGAATTAAGGATCATGGTAGGAGGGAATGGAATAGACAGAGAGAGGTTGAGAACTGTATGCACTACTAATGGACATGATCTAAAAGGGGGGGACAACTGGAGTGAGGGGGGCCACCGGGTGGAGGGGAGCAGAGGGAAGGGAAATTGGCACAAATGTAATATTATAATCAATAAAACACATTTAAAAAAAAGAAAAAATGGTTAAAGTGATGAATTTTATATTTTCTGTATTTGACCATAAGAAAAGTAGTTTTAGAAAGATAAAAAGGAAGTGAAGACCAATTTGTAATTTTTATTGGAATTGATGAAGTTGACAATTTTAAAAATACAATGTCTTACTAAGAATAAGAAGTACCCTTCTGTTATTTATTTTTTATGCTTCTCAGTAGAACATTATATTTTTCTTCACATAGGTTCTGAACATTTTCTTGTATTTTTTAGGCTTTTTGTTTATTTACTTTTTTGTTATACTTTGAAAGTAAATTTTCCTCATTTTTAGCTGGTTCTTGTTTGAATATAAAATAGTTTTAAATTATTTTATATTATTTTTAACCAGGCATCCTTTTTTGCTTACATGGTTTTCTCTAGGACTATGTTAATTTCTTCAAACAAGTATTTATTGAGCATAATTTGAATGTAAATAAATTTGAGTGTAAAGAACATATTCAGATGCTCAGAATCTTGTACTTTATCTGGAAATTAAAAAAACAAAATGAAACTATTTTTTTTAATGCTTAGAAGATTGCCTATATTCCAGACTTTCATTTTCTGAGAAAAAATAAACCTCCTAAAAAAAACGAAGTCATTTTCTCACCTCACTAAATTAATACAACCTTTAAAATCATATGCTAACCTTTATGAAATACTTTCTATTTTATATTACATTTTACTCAACTGTAGCAGGAAAAAATAAATACAGTCAGTCACTTAAGATACAGTCACACCAGGATCCTGAGGACAACCCTGATGATAAGAGTCAATGCTCTGGGCAGTGCACCATAGGGAGAAGCTACAGTTTCCATTCCAGCTCTGTTCTTGGTCAGCTCAAGTGTTGTTCCTCAGGGACCACTGACCCTGGTGTGGTCTTCCCCACTTCAGATGCTCTCTATCTCATTCTTGAGTGTGCACCTCAATCACATATGAAACTAGAAAAATACTTTCCCTGGGCCTGGCAAGGAATTTCTGACTCAGACCTGTTGTGGGGTTCATGTATTGGTATTTTAAATATGACTCAGGTAATTCTTATGCTGCAGGTAAGCTATGAACCATACTTTGGGAAATAATAATCTTCCATAGTAACAACTTCAACTGCCATCCCCAAACTACGTTTTTTTTTTTTCCTTTTATTTTTTGGTTTTTCAATTACAGTTGTCCCATTTTTCCCCCATTGCTCCCCCCCACCCAACCCACCCCTTCTCCCGCAATTATATCCCTCCCCGTTGTCCATGTCCATGAGTCATTTATACATGTTCCTTGACTAGACCCTTCCCTTACTTATCCCCCTTCTCTCCCTCCCCCCTCCCCCCTACTGACTACTATTTTACTCTTTGTCCTATTTAGTTTGGTTGTTTGTGTTGTTCTTTAGTTTAATTGAGACTAGTAGGCACTGTAAGGTTTTTCTTTTTAAATGTCTAACTTCATTTTCCCATCTCTGGTATAATTATGCCTCCTTACCATGTTGAACCCTGATAGTAGTGTACACAATCACTTCTGTCTTTTCTCAGCACAGATTTGTTTTCTGCCTTCACTCTCCTCTTTGGAATTTCTTTAGTCCCTCACTATTGTGTCTGATGTACCTGATTTTCCATGATTGCAATCCCCAGCTTCCCTGGCATGGGACATTACCACCTCTGCCATTCCAGCTGGGTTAAGGTTGTACATACTCTATTAACCTCTGAGTTCTTTCATTTAGCTCTCTAGGTACCACCACATTCAATTGCTTTTTACATATTCTAAATCCCAAAGAACTCACTGAGACAATAGCCCTCCCTAGCCACAACTATGTCATTTTTATAAGCATATTACAGCAATACTGAATCATGTTATTTCTGCACATTACACCATGTCCAATTATTCTTCATACTCAAATTTATGTAGCCGACCTGTAAAAGAACCCAATGTTACTACATATTCCCAGTTTAAACAGTCAATTTTTATAAACCCAATAATTAGTTAAATTTAAAAATCCGAATATGCCTCCTCTTGTAACTCTCTAGTGGTCTTACATGCTGATGAAATTGTGATACAACATGGTAATTTTGTTTGCCTGGTATATTTATAAAAATGGCATGCTATCTATACATTACCTATAAACCTTAGTTTCTGAACTTATTGTAACTAAAAGTTCATATAGAATTGCCTGGTCCTGTGTAACATCCCATGTAGCCACCAACTATACTCCTAGTGAAATCTGGATAAGCCATTCTTGCAGATGTACTCTGTTCCCCTTTGGAATAGCAGTGCCTAACTTGTGCCATCTTGGAGCCTTCTCTGATTAGTTTTTTTTCCCACAGCCCAACTCTTTCCCCTATTTATTCTAACACTGAGTGAATATGTGGCATTATCAAAGCTGTCTTAATGCTGGGGCTAGGGGATGTGAGGCTGGAGGGCATCAGCATGTTAAACAACAAGGACATTTGGGCAGGAAGCAATTCATTATCACATCATGTTTTATCCCACTTTTTAATCTTTAAATCAGTTCTATATGAACAAGGAGCTTAAGCATATTGCTCTCTGATTCAACAGATGAGGATTCTCTGCCACTTTCACAAGGACCTAGGATCCCACATGAAAACTATAATTTTGCTAGAGGAACCCTGGGAAATCTCAGCCCCTTCACTGGTTCATAACAACCTAACATAAACATGAAAAGTGGTACAATGACCATTTATAACTAGATAATGGCACATTAGCATTCTGATTCCCTCCCTATGACTATGAATACACCCACTAGGATTTTCAGTACTCTGCCTAAAAACCTTCATCTTCTCAGGAAAGCTGGCAACCACTACACCCTCCCTCTTTTATTTGAAAATCAGCATTAAGTCTACCCCAGGTAATAATGGTCTATGGCTTTACATACTTTTTTTAAGTTTTCAATCCATGTACTGTATTATATCAAAGGCAATATTAAAACATAGTACAAGTTCTTAGCCTCAGAGTAGGGTATCTCAATCTCAGCATCATTGACATTTTGGGCTAGATAATTCTCTCCAGTGGAGGACTATCCTGTGCATTGTAGTATGTTGAGCAACATCTCTAAACTTTACTGACTAGATTTCAGTAGTAGCCCTGTCAGCCCCGTGTGAAAAGCAAAAATGTCACCTGACATTCCCAAGTGTCCCTGGGGAGTAAAATTGTCCCTGGTTGAGACAACTGCCTTAGAGAAAGTGAAATTTAAGTAATGTAGTGCATATTTAATCTTTTTTTTCATTTTATAAGCATATTTTACTATGTTGTTAAAGTAGTCCCACTTTTTTTCCCCTTTGCTCCTCTCTGCCCAGTATCCCCCTTCCCTCCAGAAATCCCACCCCTCTTAGTTCATGTCCATGGGTCGTGCATATAAGTTCTTTGGCTTCACTCTTTCCTATATTATTCTTAACTTCCCCCTGTCTATTCTGTACCAACTGATTATGCTTAGTCCCTGCACCATTTTCCCATTTCTCACCCTTCCCCGTCCTAGCTGAACACCCTCCAAATGATCCCCATACCTATGATTCTGTTCCTATTCTGGTTTGCTTAGTTGGATTTTGTTTTTATTTTTTGGATTCAGTTGTTGATAGTTGTGAGTTTGTTGTATTTTAATGTCCATAATTTTGATCTTCTTTTTCATAAGTAAGTCCCTTTGACATTTCATATAATAATGGCTTGGTGATGATAAACTTCTTTAGCTTCACCTTGTCTGAGAGGTACTTCATCTGCCCTTCCATTCCAAATGATAGCTTTGCTGATTAGAGTAATCTTGGTTGTAGGTTGCTTTTCATCACATTGAATACTGCTTGCCAGTCCCTTCCTGCCTACAAAGTGTCCTCTGAGAAATCAGCTGATACTCCTATATGCACCCCCCTGTAGGCAACTCTCCACCTCTCTCTTGCTGTCTCCAGGACTCTCTCTTTATCTTTCACCTTTGGCATCTCAACTGTGATGTGTCCTGGTGTGGTCCCCTCTGGGTCCAGCTCGCCTGGGATCCTCTGTGCTTCCCGGACCTGTATGTCCATCTCCTTCGCAAAATTTGGGAAGTTTTCCTCATTGTTTTCAATTCTTGCTTCCTCATTCTGCAATGCTAGATTGTTGCTTTCTTTCTTATGTTCCAATTTATTGATTCGAACCCCGGTTTTCTTCCCTTCACCATTGGTTTTGTGTGGATTTTTCTTCGTTTCACTCAGCATAGCCTTCACTTCTTCTCTTATAAGTTTGCCATATCAAGCATATCTGTAAAGCCTGTGAGCATCTTTATCACCAGTGTTTTGAATTCTGCATCTGTTAGGTTGACTATCTCCTCGCCACTTAGTTCTCCCACTGGAACCTTGATCAATTCCCCCTTTTGAGCCATACTTCTGTGTCTCTTCATTCTGTCATGCTCCTGTGTTTGTTTGCTTCTGCATCCCAGGTAGAGCTGTTGCTCCTGTTACATTGTAATGCGCAGAGCCTTAGGGGTTCATCAGTACAGGGTGACCTGTTTTACCACGTTGTGGTGCTGTATGTGGGGAAGGGTTCCTAGAGGGAACAATGCCGCCTGCCCAGCACTCGCCCCTTTTCCATGCACCTCTCCCAATTCCGCACTGAACTGGCACCCCTCTAGCTGCTGCCTTGGCCATCATTACCAGAGTGGATGGGTCTGTGGATGTTCTAGGACCATGGGGTTCCTTTAAACAAGCGGACTCTGCTGAGACCAGCAGTTTCTGCTTCCATCTCGACCCCCACTGGTCTGCACAGTCAGAAACAATGAGACTTGATTTTCCTTGGTGCTGGGACTGCGATCTGCAAAGTCCAGTGAGGAGCTAGGAATGCTCCCCAGGTGTCCCTCCTGACTTTTTAAAATGTGTGACTGCGCTTTCTGCGGGCCTGACACTGCTACCTCTGCTGCTGCTGCTGCTGCTGCTGCTGCTGCCACCACACCGTGTCCTCTCCACCCCAGTTCTGCCCCTCCTACCTGTCTGGATGAGCATTTCTTTTTTATATCTTTGTTTGTTGGACTTTAATGCAGTTTGATTTTTTGGAACTTCTGGTTGTTTCTAGTTTTGAGGTAGTTGTAGTCCTTCTCAGTTGTGGAGGGAGACACAGCATGTCTGTCTACATCTCCATCTTGGCCTGTAGTACCTTTAATTTGTTTTTAAGATAATTTATGTGACTTCAGTGAATTGGCAAGAGTTCACTCTTAGTCTAAAAGTTAACAGGGCAGTTAGAAACTTCTCAAAGGAACAGAAATGCTGATACTAAATAAAGTACCCACACAAGTGAGTTGCCATCTGAATTTATTATAGCTGAGAGCCCAGCCTAGGCTACAGACATTTGATGTTAACTGACCATTCAGTAATATATTAAACCACGATGTTTGTACTATGAATTAACCCCTGTGCAAAGACAACATAAGGCGTTTCTATAAACAAGAGCTGTTATTTTTCTAGATACCTAATTTTTAAAGCTTATAGTTGGCACTCATCTAATACCATGCCTCATATAGTATCTGTGTGTTCAAAAAATTCTTGATGAAAGGATTCTAGTTTACAGAGAGAAAGGCATATATGTGAGTAGGTGGGTAGAGAATGTATTTCAGGGTTTTATCTCTTCCTAAAGCATGGTCTCTGTTACTAGGGCTCAAAGTATGAGCAGCAGACTTATAATACTGGAGTCACCAAGCAGATTTCTAGAAATGCAGAATCTCAGGCCTTATCCTTGACATATTAGATTATGAATTTCATCACTATCTCAGGTGATGCTTTTCCAAATTAAATCTTGTTAAGCACCTCCCCCAAACACTAGTTCTTCATATTTTTAAAAGATAAATTCTGAGAAATAATTCTGTAAAAAATCACTTTGAGGAAGAGTGGGTTAAATAAAGTCATACAGGTTCTTATATGGCAGTACCTCTCAAGAAGTATCTGTGTTTAAATTCTGACATTCCAAAGTTGTGAAGTTGTGGGAGATATTCAGCCGTGGTTTCCAAATGTATTTGATAATGGAAACTTTTTCTCATAAGTATCATTTTGAAAATGTTGCTGTTATTGTGTATGGGCATTCAACTCATAATTAAGCAGCACATGGATCATAAGTAAATAACTTAATTAGACAGCTAATCATGATTAGTGATTACTGATAATATGTTGAATGGAAGGACAAAACAGACTTTCCAGAGAAGAAAAACTAATTGTCATCATCATTAAACAATCAAAAACCATAAAACATAATTACTTAGAGTAATAACTACTTAAATTTAAAAACTACTAACAACCTTTATCACTCTTGGCCATCTTGGCTGGCTGCTTTGGTTGGGGGTTGTGTCTTACCTAAAGCAGGAAGATGGTTGCCTCAAACAGGACAAAAACAGCCACTGGAGTCAATTAATTCAAAGCTCCAATTTGTTATGAAAAGTGAAAAGTATGACTGGGGTACAAGTAGACTCTGAAGATGATCATAGAAGGCAAAGGGAAACTGATCTTCCTTACCAGCACTCTCCAGCCTTGAAAAATTCTGGAATAGAGTGCCATTCTGTGTTGACCAAGACTGCTGTCCATCACTACAGTGGCAATGATATTGAACTAAGCATAGCATGTGAAAAATACTGTAGAGTGTGCACACTGGCTATCATTGATCAAGGTGATTCTGATGTTATTAAAAACATGACAGAACAGACAGCTGAAAATTTTGTAAATCATGCAAAATTTTTCTTTAATAAAATTGGCCAGAGCTAGGCTGAAAAGAAGACTTCTGGAGACTTCAGGAGACTTCTGGCCAAGATGGAGGTGTAGATTGACACGCTCTGTCTCCCTCCACAAATAACAAGTAATACAACTATCGCAAAACCAGAAACAACCAGAAGTTCCAGAAAATAAATGGAAGTCCAATGTATGAAGTTATAAAGAAGTGGTGCTCATCCAGATGGGTAGGAGGGATGAAGCCAGGGCAGCAGCGACGATGGTGGTAAGCACAGACACCCGTATTTAAGGGGAGGTGAGAAGCACCTGAGGAGCACACCTGGCTACAGATCAGACCTGTCAGCTTGAAATTCCAATGCTGGGAAAGGCAGACACCTGTTCCCTTGGACTGTGAGGCCTAGAGGGGGTGGGGATGAAGGAGGAGGCTCCTGGGCTCTCAGCGGAGAGTGAACAGCAGGAATCCATCTTGGACCCCCACCCCCGCAGAAAACATCACAGCGTGATGAGAAGGGTCACCCAGTAGAGACAAGTGCACGGGGCTCTGCCCCCTATAGTGTAGGAAGTGTGACAGCTCAGCCTAGGAAGCAAAGGTATACACAGAACTTTCAAGATGGCACAGATCATAATAGAGACCCTGGTGACACAGCTGACCAGACAGCAAATACCTAATCTAATGAAGCAGCAGATAGAAAATCTTTCTTAGGCACAGTTAAGAGCTTTGGTTATAAAAATGTTTACAGACCTATCAGCAGATCTTAAACAAGACGGGGAAGAAATAAAGTCTAGTCCTGCTGAAATGAACAAAAACACATATGAAACTAGTGGTGAGGGAAAGAAAAGCAGGGGTCAAATTTAAAAATCGGAACATAAGGAAGGAACAGTCAACCAAGGCAGAAAGAGAAAATGAAAAGTGAGAAAAATGAGGAGAGGCTCAGAAATCTATGGAACAGCTATAAGTGGGCAAACATCCGAATCATAGGGTTGCCAGAAGGTGAAGAAGAAAAACTAGAAATTAAGATACTATGTGAGAAAATAATGGAATAAAACATCCCTAACTTGTGGAAGGAAATAGACTTACAGTTCCAGGAAGCACAGTGAGTTCCCAAAAAACTGGACCCAGGGAGAACCATACCTAGACACATTATAATAAAAATGTCAAAAATTAAAGATAAAGAGACAATCTTAAAAGCAGAAAGAGAGAAGAAGAGAATTATGTACAAAGGGGTCCCAATAACACTGTCAGCTGATTTCTCAAAAGAAACTCTGCAGGCAAGAAGGGACTGGCAAGAAGTATTCAAAGTAATGAAAATCAAAAATGTAAAACCACGATTACTTTATCCGTCGTCGTCGGCAGCCGTCCGTCTCGAGAGACGATGGTGTAGCTTCTTAAGAGTCTATCTGCACCACCGAGAATGGCTGTGCAGTCCGACTCGGGAGTGACACGGTATCTGTCTCCTCCCGTGTTGAATCGACATCTTGCGATGACGCTGGAGTGTCCTCTCCAGTGAAGCTGAAGCTACAGAGCCTGGGAAGGGTGATATGGAGGGTCTGCTGTTGCCCATGCAGCAGACCCCACCTCTCTTCGCAGCTGAAGGATCCAAGGGAAAGACGGAGTCAATACAGCTTGGCTTCAGGTGCGCCGCAGGAGTTGCTGGTGTTGACTACAAAGTCAAACCGCCTTAGGGACTCCGGCTCCGGATTTTCTGTCGGGGTTTACTCCCTAAACCTTTCCCCTGAAGAGGTATGCCGCAAGGCAGCGGAGGTTTTTTGGAGTCAGAGTTTTCCTTCTCTGATGTGCCCTGACTGGAAGATCGAACCAGCGACACTTAGTTCGCAGGCCGACGCTCAATCCACTGAGCCAAACCAGCCAGGGTTACTTTATCTGGTGAAACTGTAATTCACAATAGAAGGGCAGAGAAAGTACTTCCCGGACAAAGTAAAACTGAAGAAGTTTATCAGATCCAAACCACTGTTACATGAAATGTTAAAGGCATTTGTTTAGGAGAAAGAAAGAGAATCCAAACTATGAACATTAAAATTAGAACTGTATCACAACAACCAAAAACAGAAGCTAGGGAATCAAAACAAAGGCAAACTAAGTAGGCAACAAGAGTTGGAAAAAAATTACATGTATGAGGAATATTAGGGGGTAGGTCAGCAGGGAGGGGGAAGTGGGGAATGAAAGAGAGATGGTACAGGAATTAAGAAACATAGTAGGAGATCCAAGATAGAAGAGGAGTAAGTGGAAGCTACACTAACCTCCTCCAAGGACAAGTCTGGATTTACAACTTAATTTTGGAGAAATCATCTGGAATAGCCAACCTAACACTAGCTAGAGTGAACTCTTATAACCACGGAGAGACAGAAAAGGCTGCTACATCACAACGTGAACAATAAAAAGTGTGGACACATGGAAGGGCTTGCCAGGCTCCCATGGGTGGCAGCTGAAGGGACTGAGAAACAGCTCAGCAGCCAGGGGTTCCCCCTGAGAAGGGCACGGTCTAAACCCCCTGCTGGGCTTCCCAGACTACAGCCACAGAGTGGAAAGTAAAACAGTATCCAGCTATAAAAAGCAAAAAGCCACATGGTTTCTTGCTAGCTGGAAAGAAACTGTTGGAGAAACAGAACTCTTAAGCGGATCACATACGAAAATATTTTGGCCCCCACTTACCCTGGGCTCAAGCAGAGGGAAGGCAGAGAGGACTGGAGATGCTTGGGGAGAGTTTGGCATGGTGGCTTTGAGGTGAGAACTGGGGGAGAAGCTGACTGGCTTCCAGTGCTGACTCATCCCAGGTACTGCAGGCAGACCATTTCCCTCCAAGTGGCATCAGCCTGAGGAAAAGCAAAAGCCCTGCCTACAGTTATTAAGCTGCTACACCCTTGGTACTTAAGCCTGATGGCTAATACAAGATTGAATAGATTAACAACAAAAAAGACAGACAAAGGCAGTAGATCCCTGGAAGTCTGCAACAGCCTGCTTAGGGCCATACAGGTATATTACGCCACAAGGAGCAGATGAAGGAAGTGCAGATCATTCTAAGAAGCAACAACAAGCAATAAGAATCACAAAAATGGGGAGACAGAGGAACAGCTCCCCATCGAAAGGAAAGGTAAAATCCCCAGAAAGAGTGCTAAATAAAAAAGAGGGGAGCCAACTATCAGATATTGAATTCAAAACATGGATTATGGAGAAACTCAATGAGTTCAGCAGAAACTACAAAGAACTCCAGGAAAACTACAAGGAACTCCAGAAAAACTACAAGGAACTTACTGAGAATTACAACAGCATGAAATAGGACATAGAAGCTATCAATAGGACCCAGGAGGAAATGAAGAATACAATGTCTGAATTGAAGAACACAGTAGGTGGAATTAAGAGCAGGCTAGAGGAAGCAGAAGATCGGATTAGTGAGCTGGAGGACAATGTAGACAAAAACTCCCAGACAGTGCAACAAAATGAAAAAAGACTGAACAAGACTGAAGATGTTCTAAGACAGCTGCAGGACAACATGAAACGTAATAATATCTGTATCATAGGAATTCCAGAAAGAGAAGAAGAGCAAGAGATAGAAAACTTCTTTGAAAAACTAATGACAGAAAACTTCCCTAACATGAGGAGAGAAAGAGTCATGCAAGTCCAGGAAGCACAGAGGGTCCCAATGAAGATGAACCCTAACAGGCCCACCGCAAGACACATCATAATTAAAATGGCAACACTGAAAGACAAAGTGAAAATCCTAAAAGCAGCAAGAGAGAAACAACTAATAACATACAAGGGAGCTCCAATAAGGCTATCATCAGATTTCTCAGCAGAAACACTACAAGCCAGAAGGGAATGGCAAAAAATATTCCAAGCAATGAAAAACAAAGGCCTACAACCAAGAATACTCTACCAAGCAAGGCTCTCATTCAAAATGGAAGGTGAAATAAGGAGTTTCGCAGACAAAAGAAGGCTAAAAGAATTCATCAGCACCAAATCAGCATTGCAAGTGGTGCTAAAGGATCTGCTTTAAGAAGATGAAGAAACAGAGGAAGACAGAGAGGAACACAAGTACAAAGGGGGGAAATGACAATGAATAAGTACTTTTCAGTAATAACCTTAAATGTAAATAGATTAAATGCTCCAATCAAAAGACATAGGGTAGCTGAATGGATTAGAAAGAATGACCCACACATATGCTGTCTACAACGGACCCACCTTAGAACAAAAGATCTACACAGACGGAAAGTGAAGGGATGAAAAAATATTTCAAGCAAAGAAACTTTAAAAAAAAGCTGGGGTAGCAATACTTATATCAGACAAAACAGATTTCACAGCAAAGGCCATAAAAAGAGACAAAGAAGGACATTTTATAATATTTAAGGGAAAAATATATCAAGAAGATATAACCTTTATAAATATATATGCACCCCACTTAGGAGCACCCAAATATGTAAGGAAAATTTTGAAAGACTCCTGGAAAAAATATAGACAGCAACAGACTCATAGTAGGGAACTTTAAGACCCCATTGTCAACAATGGACAGACCTTCAAATGAAAGAAACACCAAAGATATTGAGGCACTGAACAACACTCTAGATCAAATGGACTTAGTCGATATATATAGAAGTTTTCACCCCAAAGAAGCAAAATTTACATTCCTATCAAGTGCACATGGAACATTTTCAAAGATAGACCACATGGTAGGACACAAAACAAGCCTCAAGAAATTCAAGAAAATTGAAATTATATCAAGCATCTTCTCAGATCACAATGGCTTAAAATTGGAAATCAACCTCAAAGAAAAAACTCAAAAACATTCAAACTGACGGAGAATGCATAACATGCCATTAAATAATGAATGGGTTAACAATGACATCAAGAAAGAAATCAAAAAGTTTCTGTAAACTAATGATAACAAACACACAACAACCCAAAACCTATGGGATACACTTTTGAGAGGAAAGTTCATAGCAACACAGGCCTACCTAAAAAAGCTAGAAGAATCGCTAATAAAAAATTTAATTCTAAAGCTATAAGAACTAGAGGAAGAACAACAAGCAAAGCCCAGATCAAGTAGAAGGAAGGAAATCATCAAGATCAGAGCACAATTAAATGACATAGAGACTAAACTAACAATTCAAAAGATCAACATATGTAGGAGCTGGTGGTTTGAAAAGATAAATAAAATTGACAAGCCTTTAAGCCGGCTCATCAATAAAAGAAGAGAGAAGACCCAAATAAATAAAATCAGAAACTAAAGAGAAGAAATCACAACTGATACCACAGAAATACAAAGAATTGTAAGAAATTATTACGAACAACTGTATGGCAAGAAATTTGACAGCCTAGAGGAAATGGACAAATTCCTGGAAACATATAGTCTTCCAAAACTGCATCAAGAAGAAGCAGAAAGCCTGAATAGACCAATAACAACTAGTAAAATTGAAGCAGTAACCAAAAAACTCCTGGCACACAAAAGCCCTGGACCAAATGGCTTCACAGATGAATTCTACAAAACATTTAGGAAAGAAGTAACTCCTATCCTCCTCAGACTATTCAAAAACATCCAAAGTCGTTCTATGAAGCCAGTGTTACCCTAATTCCAAAACCAGGTCAAGACACAACAAAGAGAAAACTACAGGCCAATATTACTGTTGAACATAGATGCTAAAATCCTCAACAAAATATTGGCAAACAGGATCCAGCAACACATTAGAAAGATCATACACTGAGATCAAGTGGGATTCATATCAGGGATGCAAGGATGATTTAATATTCACAAATCAGTAAACTTAACACACCACATAAACAAAATGAAAGACAAAAACCACATGATCATATCAATAGATGCAGAAAAACTTTTGATAAATTACAACACCCATTTATGATGAAAACTCTCAGCTAAATCGGAATAGAGGGAGCATACCTAAACATAATAAAGGCCATATACGAGAAACCTGAAGCCAACATCATACTCAATGGGTAAAAATTGAGAGTGTTCCTCCTTAGGTCAGGAACAAGACTAGAATGTTCACTCTTTCCACTCCTATTCAGTATAATCCTGGAAGTTCTAGCCACAGCAATCAGACAAGAAAGAGAAATTAAAGGCATCCAAATTGGAAAAGAGGAAGTAAAACTGTCATTATTTGCAGATGACATGATAGTGTACATAGAACACCCTATAGAATCCACAAAAGAACTACTCCACCTAATAAGTGAATTCAGTAAAATAGCAGGGTACAAAGTCAATATTCAGAAATCGAAGGCATTTTTGTACACCAACAATAAAATATCAGAGATAGAAAGTAAGAGAAAATTTTCATTTACCAGGGCAACAGGAAAAATAAAGTACCTAGGAATAAACTTAACCAAGAGGTAGAAGACCTGTACTCAGAAAACTACATAACACTGAAGAAAGAAATTAAGGAAGACACAAATAAATGGAAGCATATACCATGTTCATGAATGGAAAGAATCAACATCATTAAAATGTCCATACTACCCAAAGAAATTTATAGATTCAATTCAATCCCTATTAAATACCAATGACATTTTTCACAGACCTAGAACAAATACTTCAAAAATTTATAGGGAAACAAAGAGCCCAAATAGCCACAGCAGTTTTGAGGAAGAAGAACAAACTAGGAAGAATCACAATACCTGATATCAAACTATAATACAAGGCCATGGTAATCAGCACAGTCTGGTACTGGCATAAGAAGACATATAAATCAATGGAACAGAATAGAGATCCCAGAAATAAACCCAGGTCTACATGGTCAACTAATATTTGACAAAGGGAGAAGGAACATCAAATGAATTGAAAAGAGCCTCTTCAACAAATGGTGTTGGGAGAACCAGACAGGGACATGCAAAAAAATGAAAGTAGACAACCAACTTACACCATACACCAGAATAAAGTCAAAATGGATCAAAGACTTAAATGTAAGCCGTGACACCATAAAAGTCCTAGAGGAAAACATAGGCAGGAAAATTTTAGATATCCCACATAGCAACATTTTCACTGATATATCTCCTAAGGCAAGGGAAATAAAGAAAAGAATAAACAAATGGGACTACATCAAACTAACAAGTTTCTGCTCAGCAAAAGGAAACATCAGCAAGATGAGTAGGAATCCAACCGTATGGGAAAATATATTCGCCAATGACATCTCAGACAAGGGATTGATCTCCAAAATATATAAAGAACTCATACAACTCAACAGCAAGAAGACAGACAACCCAATTAAAAAATGGGCAAAGGACCTGAAAAAACACTTCTCCAAAGAGGACATACAGAGGGTCCATAGACATATGAAAGAATGCTCAACATCACTAGCCATCAGAGAGATGCAAATAAAAACCACAATGAGACGCCACCTCACACCAGTCAGAAGGGCCATCATCAACAAATCAACAAACAACTTGTGCTGGAGAGGGTGCGGAGAAATGGGAACCCTGCTGCATTGCTGGTGGGAATGCAGACTGGTGCATCCACTATGGAAAACAGTTTGAAATTTCCTCAAAAAACTAAAAATGGAACTGCCTTTTGAACCAGCAATTCCATTGCTAGGATTATATCCGAAAAATCCTGAAACAGCAATTCAAAAGAACCTATGCACCCCAATGTTCATAGCAGCACCATTTACAATAGCCAAGTGCTAGAAACAACCTAAGTGCCCATCTGTACATGCATGGATCAAAAAACTGTGGTACATTTACACAATGGAATACTATGTAGCAGAAAGAAAGAATGAACTTCTACCATTTGCAAAAACATGGATGGAACTAGAGACAATTACGCTTAGTTAAATAAGCCAGGCAACAAAAGGAAAATACCCTATGCTATCACCTATTACCGAAACTAATGAACAACACAAACAAATGAGCAAAATTGAACCAGAGGTATGTAAACAAGGGATGAACTAACAGTAACAAGAAGTGAGATGGGAGGGAGAGAAGGGGGTAAGAAGGGGAAGGGTCTAGTCAAAGAACATGTATAAATAACCCACGGACATGGACAACTGAGTGGGGACTCAATGTGGGAGAAGGGGTGGACAGGGTGTAGGGAAGCAAAGGGGGATAAAAATGGGACAAATGTAATGGAAAAACAAACAAAAAAAATTTTAGTGGGATAAAAAATGAAAATATGAAGAATGGAAATGCCAGTTCATTGAATATTAAAAGGACAAGGATTTTTCTTCACACTTTATATTTTTCTTTCTATCTGATCCTTCTAGAGTTTGGCATTCTAAAGAAGTAAGTAATGATATAAGTTTCTTTGCATAAAACTAATAAGACTAGTTGTTAATAGACTTTTTTTTTATTAACCAAGTCTTTGACTGGAATGTCATGCCTAAAGGAGTCATGCTTGGGCTCTGGTTGTTACCAAAAAGCCCTGAGGAACTGGGATTGACTTTCGAAGGTAATAAAAGCCCACAAGATAGAAGTCCTGGTACCTTGGTTGGTTGTACGTTCCACATCAGTCTTTCCAGGGAAAGAATGAAGGTTGTTTTCCTGAAAGATGGCTAGAAGGGACCTTAAGGCACAATGGAAAACCAGAAGGATTTGGAAAAGACAGGTATGTACAGGCAAGGCTGAATGCCAGGTATGTGTCTCAGCTTCTGTGCCTTGACGGGAAGACTGAACGTCACCCTAAATGTTTCTTGCATAAGTTCCAGCAAAGCAGAACTAAAGATCAAAAGTGATCATTTGCTGCTCCTGTTGTGTTTATGCAAATGAACAGGATAAATTAAAAATGGACTTAATGCAGTCTCTTTAATGTCAAGGAGGGTAATAATCGTAGGGAGAAAAATCATTATTCAAGGAAAATCACAATGATCAGTGGTAGACTATAAAGTAGTGCAGCTAACCGTCTTTAAAGTTTCTTTTCATTTAAAATATGTTTTCACTTGAAAGTTAAACTGTTTAATTTACAGGCAAAAAGAATGTCAAATGCCTTGCAACTGGGTGTCTTTCCGATAAGACAGTCATATAGATTTAGAGACTTGTGTGTGAGTTATATTACATAAATTAACATGTGTTTTCTGTTTTCAAAGTGCATAAGCCTATGATCTCATTACCTGAGTGATTGTCTGTATGTATAGGCCTCACTTTATCTTGTCTGGAGCTCTGCCTGCTGAGACTCAACGGTTTGGCTGAACTAACTGGCTGGGTTCGTGAAGCATGGGGTGGTCTATGGGCTTCACTTTAAAACTGGTTTCTATTTTTATCCTAATGACTTGGACAAAAAGAGTCTGGAGGTCTGAGAGGAGGGAAACCTTAAATATTTCTCTCAGCCCAAACTAAGTATAATGAACAAAAGGGTTTTGGACAGGTGAGATGTGCCTGGGACACCTTCCTCCAAAGAAGCCCCCTTTTTTTTTTAGTAATGTGGGACATTGAAAAATTAATACCTGCCTTTTGTCATCTAGTGGTAATGGATTGAATGATGTCCTTTAACCCTGTTGCCCCCAGAATACAATAAGTATGCCAGCCTGTTAAACCAAGCACGCCATTGTCCAGGGACAGCCAACTGACCTGGAGTCTCCAAGACCCTTCCCCATGTGGGAAGGCCACCCTCCCCTCCACACCCCCACTCTTATTAGGAATTTCTGGACCCAAGGGTAGGTAGGATGTCGACCATGTCCAGCTTGAAGCAGCTAGAGGAGCTCGAGACTTTCGCCCATTGTCCTTTATAAAATTATGAAGGGTCTTAAGTTTGAGAGGGAGGGATTGTTATTTTTTATTGTTAAAATATTTATTTAATTAATTTTTTTTTAAAAGAAGAATATATGAAAGGGTGAAGTGAGAGAGCTTGTATGTATGACCTATGGGCATGGACTTTTGGGGGATTGCTGGGGGAGTGGCATGCTGGCAGAGGGGAGCAAAGAGGAAAAAATTGGAACTATTGTAACAATATAATCAATAAAATATACTTAAAAAAGAGAAACATAGAAGGAGGGAGTGGAGTAGACAGGAAGATGATGAGAAGAACTATATGCACAACTAACAGACATGGACTAATTGGGGGGCAACTGGAGGGATGTGGGTCACTGGGTGGAGGTGTACAAAGGGAAAAGAAATTGTGACAACTGTAACAGCATAATAAAACATATTAAAAAATAAAAATAAATTTAAAAATAAAATTAAAAAAGAAAACATTATTAACAAAATGAAACAACAATTACAGTAATTGGCTCACAACATTTAGCAGATGTATAAAATTTTTATGAATGAAATTTTCTGAATTGTTGAAATGTATTTTTGCATAAATTTGTTTTATGCTTACAAAATTTTGAATATTAGGTTTAGAAAAAATTAACAATTAAAAAACTTTTTAAAGGAAACCTGCTTAATCAAGTATGATTAACATGCAGATAAAACTATACATAGTATATGATATATACATCTTGATAAATTTGGACATACATATACACTATACACTGTTGAACCATCCCCACAATCTATGTCATAAACTTATCCATCACCTCCAAAAGTTTCTTCCTCCCTGCTCACTTAAAAAATAAATATCTTTATTTTGATAGAAAATGTGTGAAATATATAATAGTATAAAAGGAAAATTATATGTTTTACTATTTTTGGAGCATAAATGCTGTTTTAATTTATTTCCTTTAGTCCTCTTTTTTGTATGTTTTTTCTTATAAAATGTTAACATATATAATAGCTTATATTTTATTTTTTAACATTATACTATGAATATTTTTTAGAATATTAAAAGTTGTTTGAAAACATAATATTTAAAGAATAAATAATATCTCATTAGATGGATTTTCCATAATTTACAGTTACCTTTTAGTGAGAGATTTTTAAGCTGTTTATACAATTTTAGTCTTGCAATCAATGCTCAGAAAGTCCTTATCTGAAGCCCTGGCTGCTGTGGCTCAGTGGATTGAGCATCGGCCTGCGATCCAAGTGTTGCTGGTTTGATTCCCAGTCAGGGCACATGACTAGGTTGCAATTCAGGTCCCCAGTTAGGGGCATGAGTGAGAGGCAATCACACAGTGATGTTTCTCTCCCTCTCTTTCTCCTTTCCCCTCTCTCTAAAAATAAATAAATAAATAAACAATAAACAAACAAGCAAATAAATAAATAAATACAATTATTTAAAAATAAAGTCCTTATTTTAGAAAACGTCTAATTATTTTCTTGGAACAAATTCTGAGAAGTGGAATTATTGTTTCAAAGGAAAAACATTAAAGGAGAAGTTAAAAGATTTTAAAGATACACTATATTCTTCATTTTTATTTATACTCTCTTCAGGCTATATTTTCAACTTTATTATGTAAGGCAAGATAATATTTGACATAATTATTCATTATGTGCATGCAAAGTATACATTTATAATTATCTTTCTTATGTTAAATTTATATTCCTTATTGTTCTCAAAGGACCCCGACTATTAGTTTTCCAGCTGGAGTACCCGGCCTAGTAGCTGACTCTGTCACAATGACTGACTCAGAACAAATGACATTCTATAATTCACTTTCAGTTAATACAGTTATATTTTCTCAAAAAGAAGAGAAAATAAAAGGTTCAGAATCTACCAAAAGCTGTTTCTCTTTAGTGAAATTTTGAAATATTTCCCAGAAGTCTCTTAATTTTATGTTATACATATGAATCATCTCATGGTGTGATTGACATGGGTTTTCTTACCATTGTTCAATCACAACAGTCATTTTTGTTCAACAGGAGATTTTGGATGGAGAAAACATTTGATGATTTAATATCATAAATGAATAATGTTAATGGTATGAGCATATGTATATTCATAAAAGTTGGTTATATGCATTTATAAACATAAATATCAGATATAAAGAGTGAGATCTTTTATAACCAGTCATACTTTGTGAACTTTCTCTTAGAAAGTTATATGCTTGGCTGTAGGGCTTTTGCTGCAAAGAAATTGAATTTGCCCTTAACAAGCTATTTACTCACAATTGCTAGATGTAAAAGTAGATTATTAGGGTCATGGTGTCTCAGATTTACTCTCTTTTCTTGGATATTATTTTTGAGAGCAGTTCAAGCTAGAATAGCAAGTGAAGAAGAGCAAGTTTAAAAAAAAACCACTTTCAAGACTATTTTGTTATAAGCCTTGAAGATGTGAAAAGTCCATGGAATATCTCACACAGAATTTGGCATATAGTAGGCACTTGGACATTTGATTTTGATTTGTCCTGCTGAGGCTTAAGCATTTAAATAAAGGTCTAGGAAGTGGGTGAATTTCTTATGCATTGGTACAGTAAACCAATATTAATGGGCATGGGTTACTTCTATATCTCAGCTATTATAATAACACTGCAATAAACATAGAGGGGAATACATTTTTTTGAACTAGTGCCTTGAGTATTTTGGATATATATCCAGAAATAGAATAGCTGGGTCATATGGCAGTTCCATTTTTAATTTTTTGAGGGACCTCCACATTGTTTTCCATAGAGGCTATGCCACTCTGAGCAGAATACACTATCTTTTAATTTCAATAAATATTAGATATGTTGAACTATAACTGGACTAACAAAAAATGTGAGACTATTATAAGTTATCTACAGTTTAATTATTTTTTCATTATTTAAAATTTTATTTTTCCATTATAGTTTACATTCAATATTATTTTATATTAGTTTCATGTGTATAGCATAGTGGACAATCATATATTTTACACAGTGACCCCCCCCTATAGTATTTTAAATGTTTGTATTTTCTTAACAGTCCCACTAACTTCACATTGAAGACATCAGTCATTGACAACATACATACATAAACACAAATAAACACTTGGTGTGACTTTTATTCAATGCAGCACTAGCATTTGCATGGTACCATTTTAACCAACTTTGCCCCTATTTATTTATTTATTATTTAAAATTGAAGATCATGATGCCTTTCTTACTCATCATACATTTTCAAAAAATGGGTGTGTTCTCCTCCTCTCATACCCGTACTCCTTCTCCACTCTTTTAACTGATGACATTTATGTCTGGTAATACTCTTGCTTCTAATAGTCTTTGTATTCCCTTTGAACTGGCTTAATTGTGTAGATTCTAATGTGTTGTACCCTTAATAATATTCCATGTATTAACTTTATCAGAGATTTTTAAAGACAATTTTACCAACTACTTGGAGTTTGGTGTGGAAGAGCTTTGTGTTTGTATCTGTTTCTATTTTAGTCCTTGAGGATATGATATTACACTCCTGGAGGGCTAGGACTTCACTTGTCTTATATTGGGTCTTTGGTTCCTGACACACAGAGGTAAAAAAATGCTTTGCTCAATAAATTTAGTATTCATGCTATTCCTCACACACAAGCACATTTCACTCTCTGGGCTTTGTTCTTGAAATTCTCTCTGCTTAAAATGTCTCTTCAGACAAAAACAAATACCATATGATTTAACTTAAATGTGGAATATAAAGGACAAAATAAATGAAGAAACAAAACAGAACAAACTGAGGGTGGCTAGATGGGAGAGGCTGGGTGAAAAAGGCAAAGAGATTAAGAAGTACAAATTGGAAGTTACATGAATGATAGTATTGGGGATGTAAAGTAGAGCATAGATAATATAGTCAATAATATCATAATATCTATGTATGGTGCCAGGGGGCGGGTACTAGAATTATCAGGGAGATCACTTTGTAAACTATATAACTGTCTAACCATGTTGTTCACCTGAAACTAATATAATATAATATTGAATGTGAACTGGAATTGAAAAATAAAAAAGGTTTCTTCCTTATATGTATATTCCCATGGCTCATTTTCTCATTAGATTTCTGCTGACACATCACCTCTACAGAGGAGCCTGCTGTAAACCACCAGATCTTAAAATTTTAAATAGCATGCATTCACTCATAAACCCACACATACTCTCACCACTGTCTTGCATCTTGTTTTTGTCATGGAATTTACCAACACCTTAAACAGTATTTGTTTATTGTTTCTTTCATTAGAATGTGAGTCATCCCAAGGAAAGGGGATGTGTTCATTGCTAGTGTATATGAGAGGTCTGGCATATTGGAGCCATTTGATAAATATTAATTCAATTATAAATTATTTGATTAAATCCCTACCTCTTTTCACAAACACACACACATATATTGGACTATGCATTTCCTGAAGATTAAAGAGAGTATCTGATTTCTTTATTATTACCCAGGCAGTCACTGCTAAAATATGTTGAATGACTAAATTAATGAGTGTTGTACATGACTGAGCAGTTGCTCTGCAGACAGGTGTTGTACACTGGGAATACAACATACTAAGTACCTTCTTTTAATCATTACTGTGCTAAAAGGAAATAACTCCCTTGCTTTATATCTCTTGCTTTTATATATTGACATGAAAATTTTGAGAGTGGAAATTTTACAAAATAGTCACACTGGACTCTCTGGGGATGGGGATTTAGTAATTGAGTTCACATTTTCTTCCCACCCTTCATTATACCTTGAAAATGATAATGGCATTTAACTTTGTAGTTATAGCTTGTGTACAACCCCAACCCTAACTCCAAAACTCTTCACTCCACCTTTATTTCCTCCCCTAGTCCTGACTCAAATTTGGATTCTTATAAAATATTAAAAAAAATATTTTGTTGTTTATGCTATTACAGTTAACCCAATTTTCCCCTTTTGCCTCCTTCCACCCAGCCACCCTCACTTCCTCAGGCAAGCCCACACACACCATTGGTTATGTCCATGGGTCATGCATACATGTTCTTTGACCAATCCCTTCCTGTTCTCTCAACCAGTCCCCGCCTTCCCCCTCTAACAGCTTCTGCTTTAAAACTATTAAAGTATTTCTTAACACTGAAAAAGGAAGATCTTGTTAAAGTTAAAAATAAGGAAACTTTCATCTTTTAAATATTTAATTCTTATGTGGACTCATTTCCAGAAAACTGGTGATGATTCTTGTGACAAAAGTTGGTTAAATAACATTATTTTGTGAGGTTTATATACCATAGAATTTTTAATAGAAAGTAAATCAGTTTCCTCTGAGGTTCATTATTTTATTTAGGATTCTTATAAAATCTTATTTGCTAAGAGAAAGTGACCCAGTTCTCTGCTTCTCAGATCCTTCTCTAATGTATCTATTTCCAGGGTCGCCCGCTGGACTGCAAACATTTCTGTCATCCTTCAAAGAAAAAGAAGCCCTGTAGCACTCCAGGTGGCTACAGACGCACATGAAAAAAGACAATATATCAGAATAAAGAGAGAAATGTTCATGAAATTTCTACTTAGGGAACTTCCTTTCTTATTCCCATTTCTCACCCTACAAGTGCACTTGAAATTATTACAGGGTTTTAGGTGACTACAGACTGAAACTGGGAACTTTTCCGAACTAATGTTTTTTTAAACTGTATTTTTCACTATCATTCAAATTTAACAATTTTCAGTTGGATATCTCATGTAAAATGACATCTTAGGTGCTGGTGTGTTTTAGTAATAGATATACAGAAACTTGATATTGGTAATTGGGACAAGCTAGTACAAAAGTGAGTGTGTATATATAATGGTAATTGTTCCTTCTATTTTTAATGTTGCTAGAAGATAAAGGATGGAAGGGTCAGGTAAGAGGTGAGCTGGTTGGCTGGGGCTGTGTGTGAACCGGAGTCTTAGAGGTAGCACTGAACAAGATGCAAGGTGGCATGCACCACCCAGAGACATTAAACAAGCACTGTGCCTACTCATAGAACATGTTTAAGTGCTTCTGGTAGAGGCAGAGGTGCAGGTGCACCATGTCATAGTCCACACTATGCTGAATCTTTTCCTACTTGAGGCTCCATGTAAGTTTCTTGCATGGTTCAGGTTCTTATCAATGTGCAGAATATGGTGCTGCAGCTTGTCAGTGCTCTGGACTAAGTGTGCAGCCTCCGGAAGTTGGGTGCCCATGTGTCTCTGGTATAAGAAAACTAGGGGTCTGCAGGTGATGTAAATCTCTTGGTTGAATTTTAATATATAATTTTCCACTCAGCATATTTCTCCTAAATGAGAGAGACACTGTGGAGGCCATTTCATAGAGAGAAGTGAGAGTTTAGCTAGTACAAACAACTGGCATGAATTTGTCATTTAAGCTAATGGAATATTATTCTGAAAAAAATGAACAATAGATGCATTTAGTTATCAGCCAAATTAGTCACATTCAGTTAAGAACCTAGCATATTTATCAATTTAAAATTGACGTTCTAATATTATATGAAAATTATGCAGGTTTAAGGACTAAAAATAAGAGCCTTATAAAAAGTCATCTTTGTCAGCCTGCGAGCCAAGTGTCGCTGGTTTGATTCCCAGCCAGGGCACATGACTAGGTTGCATGTCAGGTCCCCAGTTGGGGGCGTGAGTGAGAGGCAACCACACAGTGAAGTTTCTCTCCCTCTTTTTGTCCTTTCCTCTCTCTAAAAATAAAGTAAACAAAAAAATAAATAAATTATTTTTTTTTTAAATGTCATCTTTAATCCAGAATTAGGAGGGGGAACCCAAAAGGAGCCAGAATTATCTTCTGGAGGGTGGACGCCTTGTAGTACAGGCTTCATCCACTAGGTGAGTGTTCTAGGAACCCATCTGTATCAGTGTACCAGATGGCATTGTTGTGAGAGGCTGTGTTAGGCTTCAGTGATTTTTTTTTGAAAACTCTTCCAACACATTTGCCCATTTTATGATGGTTGACTTACAAGTGCACCTGCCCACACCGTGCTGAGTGTTTAACAGCTTTTTTTTTTTTAAATCAAATATGGCATGACCCCTCTGTACACCCTCCCTAATCACCTGCTTTCACGTGAAGTGATGTTTTTCTGTTTCCCCAGATGAAAAAAGTCCTCAGAGAGAAATGTTTTGCTGTTGTGGAAGAGGTGAAACAAAAAATGGCAGAAGCACTAAAAGGCATCAAAACTGATGAGTTCAAAAACTGTTTTGAGCAGTGGAAAAAATGTCTTGATAGGAATATTGTATCAAATGGAGAGTTCTTTGAAGGTGACTGAAGTTTAAACATGTGAGAATACACAATTTCTAATAAATAATGTTTTTTGAGTACCCCCTCATAGCTAATATGTTTAAAATTAATATCATGATTCTTACTGTGTTTGTGATAAAAGTTTGTTAATGACAGTTTCAAAGCTAAGCATTTGTAATGAGGCATAGCTTTTACAGTAATACATTAATACTTAAACACACCTTTTCCCATTCAGTATGAAATGTAAATACCATCAGACATAAACCCAGAATGTATTAATATTAATCTTTCCTCAAAAAAGAAAATTTATCTGAGTTACTGACAGTTACATAGAATCCCCTTGAAATTTTTGAGATTTTTTTCATTAAAAATTTCTTTGGTTTTGCTTAGAAAAAGTCATTTTTTAAATGCTCTCAACATATTGGCTTGGCTTCTGGTAACTAGGTATACATAATCTGTTCTTTACGGCACAATTCAGGTATGCAAGATATGCACGTGTGTGTGTTTGTGTGTGTACAATTATAATCCTTTTTTTGTTTTTCTTTTTAAAAAATATTTTATTTATTTATTTTTAGAGAGAGGGGAAGGGAGGGAGAGAAACATGAATCTATGGTTGCCTTTCGCATGCCCCCAACTGGAGCCCTGGCCTGCAACCCAGGCATGTGCCTTGCCTGGGAATCAAACTGGCAACTCATATTCACAGGCTAGCACTCAATCCACTGAACCACACCAGCCAGGGCCTTTTATTTACTTATTTAAATTCTTTATTTATAATTTTTATAAATTATTTATACTTCTAATTTATTTTATATCTTGATTTGATATCTATTTCTAGTCTGCCATTTGGCAAGTTGGGAAAAATACAATCCCAGTCAAAGAATCCCCTCTATTCTCTCTTCACAGGGTGGACTCTTCATGTCATTTGTCCTCACAAATATTTGCCTCAATGACCATCTTTCTGTATCTAGTCCTAAGTCTACACAGGTCATCTATGATACATCTCTCCTTTCTGAGTGGCCTCTTCAGTGGTCTGTATGACCTGTGTTGGGGCACTAAAGTCACCATACTGCTGAGATCCATTTGCCTAGATTCTCTACACACCTTTTTCCTCTGGGACCTTGATAACTCTCCAGAAATTAGTATAGAAACAGGACACAGGGTCCAGAAATTTATGCCACCTTTATTCACCCCTTCAGACTTCCTCTCAGATGCCTGCACTCTCATCATATGCCCTTCAACCTCTTTCTTTAATGAAAGAATCTTTTCTGCCTAGTGGCTGGAGTCAGAATTCTCTGTCTATTATTGTTTCTTTGATTTCTAAGGTTAGAATAAATCCTTTCAGTTCATCGGTTCACCTCAGGAATTTAGGCTTTTGGAAAGCAAAACTAGGGAGAGATTTATATATATATATATATATATATATATATATATATATATATATATATATATACATATATATATATATATATAATTTTTAAGTATATTTTATTTTATTGATTATGTTGTTACAGTAGTCCCAACTTTTTCCTTTTGCACCCCTCTGCCCAGTACCCCCCTTTCCTCCAGCAATCTCACCCCCCTTAGTTTATGTCCATGGGTCATGCATATAAGTTCTTTGGCTTCACCCTTTCCTATATTATCCTTAGCCTCCCCCTGTCTATTCTGTACCTGCCATCTATGCCCCATTTCCCCATTTCTCCCTTTTCCCCCTCCCAGATAATAACCCTCCAAATTTTCCCCATACCTATGATTCTGTTCCTATTCTAGTTTGCTTAGTTGGATTTTGTTTTTATTTTTTAGGTTCAGTTGTTGATAATTTTGACCTTCTTTTTCTTAAGTAAGTCCCTTTGACATTTCATACAATAATGGCTTGGTGATGACGAACTCCTTTAGCTTCACCTTGTCTGGGAAGCACTTCATCTGCCCTTCCATTCTAAATGATAGCTTTGCTGAAGAGAGTAATCTTGGTTGTAAGTCCCTGCTATTCATCACCTTGAATACTTCTTGATAGCCCCTTCTAACCTGTAAAGTTTCTTTTGAGAAATCAGTTGACAGTCTTACAGGCACTTCTTTGTAGGTAACTCTGCTTTTGTCTTGCTGCTTTTAAGATTCTTTCTTTATGTTTCACCTTTGGCATTTTAATTATGATGGGTTTTGGAGTGGTCCTCTTTGGGTCTAGCTTGTTTGGGACTCTGTGCTTCCTGGACTTCTATATCTCTTTTTACCAAATTTGGGGAGTTTTTCTTCGTTATTTTCTCAAATAAGCTTTCAATTTCTTGCTCTTCTTCTTCTCCCTCCGGCACCCCTATGGTTTAGATGTTGGCACATTTAAAGTTGTCCCAGAGATTCCTAAGCATCTCATCATTTTTTAAAATTCTCGTTTCCTCATTCTGTACTGGTTGACTGGTTTTTTTTTTTGTTCCTTATATTTCAAATCATTGATTTGAACTCTGATTTCCTTCCCTTCATCATTGGTTTTGTGTGGATTTTCCTTCATTTTATTAAGCATAGCCTTCACTTCTTCCCTTATGTGTTTGCTATATTTAAGCATATCTGTCAAGCCTGTGAGCATCTTTATCACCAGTGTTTTGAACTCTACATCTGTTAGGTTGGCTATCTCCTCATTGCTTAGTTCTCCCACTGGAACCTTGATCTGTTCCCTCTTTGGGGCCATACTTCTCTGTCTTCTCAACTTGACAGACTCCTGTGTTTGTTTGCCTCTGTGTCTTGGGTAGAGCTGTCACACCTGTTATGTTGTAAGAGGCAGAGCCTTAGGTATCCGTCAGTGCAGGGCAACCCATTTTATCACGTTGTGGCACTGTTTGTTGGGGAGGGGTTCGAGAAGGAACCATGCCACTTGCTCAGCACTTGCCCCTTTTCCAGGCACTTACCCCACTTTCACACTGGCCTGGTGCCTCTCTTGCTATTGCCCTGGCTGTCATTCCCAGGGTGTGAGGGTCTGTGGACACTCTAGGATGTGGGGCCCTTTGAACAAGTGGACTCTGTTGAGAGACTGGCAGTTTCTTCCTCCTCCCCAACTCCACTGGTTTGCTTAGTCAGAAGCAATAAGGTTTTATTTTGCCTGGTGCTGAGACAGTGAGCTGCTCAGTCTGGTCTGGTGCTGGGAATGCTCCCCAGCTGTCCCTCCCAACTTTTTAAAATGTGTAATTGCGCTTCCCACTGGCCTCCGCTGCCACTGCTGCTACCACCACCATACTGCGTCCTTTCTGCCCTGGCTCCACCCTCATACCTCTCTGGATGAGTATTTCTTCTTTATATCTTTGTTTGTTGGACTTCCATGCAGCTTGACTTCCTGGAACTTCCAGTTGTCTCTAGTTTTGAGGTAGCTGTATTCCTTAATAGTTGTGGAGGGAAATACAGTGTGTTCGTCTAGGTCTTCATCTTGGCTGGGAGTTGGAGTATCATGACATTTTGATAATGATCAAGATTTATATTTTTTAAGATTTTATTTATTTATTTATTTATTTATTTATTTATTTATTTATTTATTTATAGAAGAGAAGGGAGGGAGAAAGGTAAGGAGAAAAACATCAATGTGTGAGATAAACATTGATCAATTGCCTCTTGTACAGGCCCTGACTGGGAAGCAAACCCACAACATAGGCATATTTCCTGACTTGGAAACTTTCACTTTGCGGGATGATGCGTAACCAACTGAGCCACACCAGTCACAGAACAGGGCAAGACTTTTTATTTATTTATTTATTTATTTTTACTTAGCCTCAATCAGAGAAGGAAAACTCTGACTCCAAAAAACCTCCGCTGCCTTGCGGCATACCTCTTCAGGGGAAAGGCTAAGGGAGTAAACCCCGACAGAAAATCCGGAGCCGGAGTCCCTAAGGCGGTTTGACGTTGTAATCAACACCGGCAACTCCTGCGGTGCACCTGAAGCCAAGCTGTATTGACTCCGTCTTTCCCTTGGACCCTTCAGCTGCGAAGAGAGGGGGGGTCTGCTGCATAGGCAACAGCAGACCCTCCATATCACCCTTCCCAGGCTCTGTAGCTTCAGCTTCACTGGAGAGGACACTCCAGCGTCATCGCAAGATGTCGATTCAACATGGGAGGAGACAGATACCGTGTCACTCCCGAGTCGGACTGCACAGCCATTCTCGGCGGTGCAGATAGACTCTTAAGAAGCTACACCATCGTCTCTCGAGACGGACGGCTGCCGACGACGACTTAGCCTCATGTATCCCTCATACAACATAGAGGTTTTACTTATCCATTGTAGGGGAAAGTGGGCCTATTGCTGGAGCTGTGTGTGTGTGTCAGGGGGGGCATGAGTGGTAAGTAAAATGGATGAAAAACTTGATTACTCAAGATACTAATGAGAGGAAGAATCTGAATTTGAGACTGACTTGACTCAGTTAATGTCCCATAGTATATAAAGTCTACACCACTGTGATTATATCACAGATGAAGATCAATGAGACTAGCAGTGATTAGGCAAAAAACTGGGAATATGGAGATCCAAGATGGTGACTAGGTGGACATTACACTCACCTCCCAGGACCAAACTGGAATATAACAAAAATATAGAACAATCAACCTGGATAATCAACTGAAGACTAGATGATAGAAATCTTATAACCACGAATTTACAGAATAAGCCACATTGAAACTGTTAGAAAGGGTGGAGGCATGGAAAAGGCTGGCTCTGTTCCCTCAAACAACAACGAAACTCCAGAGGGATATCTCAGCCTGGGGTCTTAAACCCACAACAGGCTCCCCATCCCAGAGCATCAGAGCTGGTAAGAGGTGCTCACATAATATCTGGCTGCAGAAACCAGCAGGGATTTTGTCTTCCAGGTGCCTTCCTAAAGGGCCAACATGCAAAACCTTATTTTCAGCCACTAATCTTTGGCTCTGATAAAGGGAGGGCAGAATGGACTGAAATTGTGAGGACTGACAGGGGTTTGTGGCTCTGGGAGAAGGCTGAGGGGACAGCCATGGGGACCCTCTGCTGAGTCACTCTCCCACACTGCAGATTCTATATTTCGCTTTTTATATATCAGCTTGGGGGAATGCAATAACACCATTCTGTGGACTCCCTGTCACCCCACCCTGTGGAGATCATGCCTTGCTCAGGAGTCTGCTGCCTGAGCTAGTATATAGAGGTCTGGACAGACTCAGGGAGTGTCAGTGACTGAGTGGCTTTGGGGTGGGCCATTAACCCTGCTTTCCAGTGAAACTAATCAGCACATCCCCCTCATGGGAAATCCTCTAGCCTCACTCTCTGGGCTACAGGTGGCTCCACCTTCTATCCTCCTGGTGGTCCTGCTCTGCCAAGGTCAGGCCAGAATCCATAAAATATTGAGTGTGTGGCTCTGGGACAGAGACCACTTCTCCCACCCCACAAGTCTGACAAGCACCTCCCCTTTACAGGATATCTGTAGCCCCACCCTCCTGACTGCCAGCGGCCTCATCTTGTTGCGCTTGGACTCTTGGCAGAACCTTGAACAGAGTTGTGTGGCTCTAGGACGAGGACCATTTTTCCTTTGCATGCTTGACTGGTGAAAAGGCCATCAGTCAGATGGCCAAATCTTGGTCTGTTTGGCCTGATAAATTCTTCTGATCTCACTCTGATGACTCCCTGAGACCTCATCCCTTCATAAAGGTCTGTGGGCACCAAGTGGGTTGAAAGTAGACTTGGTATACCCTGGGACATTTGCTGAGTGGCCTCAGACTTAGCACTAGCACTGAGTTTGAATATGTATCAGTCTGGTGCACACCACTGTCTCATACCTGGTGACTTACTGAGAACCTACCTCAGGCAACTTGAGTACCACCAGAGGCTCTTTCAGTGACTGAGCCTATCAAGAAGTTGGCAGGAAGAAGCATGTAGAAGTTGATCTTGTGGTTCCTTGGGACTTCTGCTGACCTGCCTCTGGGCCTAGTGCTGGTAAAGACCAGCCATGGTATATAGCTTGGTTGTTCCCACACACATGCAAGCACATCAGGGACAGCTACAAAGGAATTGCCCAGGGATAGTCACATTCAGTGTGACTGTCTTGTATCAGAGTCCCTCCCAAGAGATCCAGAACAAAAACCCAGTAACTAGCTTTAGAAAATGTCAGATCAGGGTACAATTAGCTTCATAAATGGCATCTCAAAGGGAGATCTTGGCTGGCACTAACTCTGCACCTGTACCAAAACTTGTATATTATGATCAGAGTTGATCCTCACAGTCAGGTAGCCTGAGGGTTGACCATACAAACAAATGGGGCAATAACAATCAAGACTCAATTACAATAGGAGGGCCCACATAACCTACACAGGCACATTCCTGGAGCATGAAGCTCAGGAGATCAAGGAAACTGCTCCACTAGGTCCAACAGGACACATAATACATAAGCATACTGTACCAAAAATGGAAATCATTGCAGACCTACCTAATATATAGAAACAAACACAAATAGGTGGCCAAAATAGTGAGACAAAGAAACATACCCCAAATGAAAGAACATGAGAAGTCTCCAGAAAAAAAGATAAATGAAATGGAGGCAAGCCATTTACTAGATAGAGTTCAAACAAAAAATAGTTATGATGATGTTCAAGGAACTTAGTGACTACTTCAAAGAAGAGATAGCATAAAAAGGACATAGAAACCATAAAAAAGTCAGAAATGAAGAAGACAATATCTGAAATGAAGAACAAACTAGAAAAAACATACAGTAAGTTGGATGAAGCAGCAGATAGAATCAGCAACTTGGAAGACAAGGTAACAGAAAATAACCTTTCACAGCAGAAAAATTAAAAAAAAGTTTTTTTAATGAAGATAATTTAAGAGACCTTTGAGACAACATGAAGCATAAAAACATCTGCCTGAAAGGGGTACTAAAAGGCAAAGAGAGAGAGAACAAGGGATTGAGAACCTATTTGAAGAAATAATGACTGAAAACATACCTAACCTGGTGAACAAAAAAGACAAGTCCAAGAAGCACTGGGAGTACCAAGCAAGATGAACCCAAAGAGGCTCACACAAAGACACATCATAATTAAAATGGCAAGTGTTAAATACTTAGAGAATTTTTTTATATGTTTTATTGATTATACTGTTACAGTTGTCCCAATTTCTTTTCCCTATGCTCCCCTTCACCCAGTGAGCCCCTCTCTCCAGTTGTTCCCCCCTTTAGTCCATGTCCATTGGATGTGCATATAGTTCTTTTCAGCCTCTTCCCATCTACTCCATTCCCTCCTACTATGCTTCTTAATTCCTGTACCATCTCCTTCCCTCTACCCATTCCTCCCCCCTGCTGACCTCACCCCAATATGTTCCCCATATCTATAATTCTTTTTCCACTCTCATTGCCTACTTAGTTTCCTTTGTTACGATTCCCTAGCTTTTGTTGTTGGTGGTTGTGATGCAGTTTTCATTTTTTTAAGTATATTTTATTGATTATGTTGTTACAATAGTTCCAATTTTTTCCCCTTTGCTACACTCCACCCAGCACCCCGCTGCCCCCAGCTATGCCCCCAAATCAATGCACATGGTTCACACATACAAGCTCTCCTGCATCACCCTTTCATATATTCTTCTTCTTTTTTAAAATAAATAAATGATTAATTATTTTAATAATAAAAAATAACAACTCCTCCTTCTCAGATATTAAGACCTTTTATAATCTTATAAAGAACAATGGGCGAAGGTCTCAAGCTCCTCTAGCTGCTTAGAGCTGGACATGGTCATCGCCCTACCTAACCTTGGGTCCAGAAATTCCTAATAAGAGTGGGGTGTGGAGAGGAGGGTGGCCTTCCCACATGGAGAAGGATCGTGCAGACTCCAGGTCAGTTGCTGTCCCCGGACAACGGTGTGCTTGGTTTAACAGGCTCGCATTCTTGTATTCTGGGGACAACAGATTTGGCAAAAGGGTTAAAAGACATCATCCAATCCATAATTACTAGATGACAAAAGGCAGAGATTAATTTTTCAATGTCCCACATTCGGGAAAAAAGAAAAGCTTCTTTGAAGGAAGGTATCCCAGGCACATCTCACCTGTCCAAAACCCTTTTGCCCATTATACTTAGTTTGGGCTGAGGGAAATAGTTTAGGTTTCCCCCCTCTCAGACTTCTGGGGCCTTTCAGTCCAAGCCATTAGGATAGAAAAGAGAAACCAGTTTTAAAGTAAAGCCCACAGACCACCCCATTCTTCACCAACCCAGCCACTTCAGCAAAACCTTTGAGTCTCAGGAGGCAGTGATGCAGACAGGATTAAGTGAGGCCTATACGTACAGACAATCACTCAGGTAATGAGATCATAGGCTTATGCCCTTCGAAAACAGAAAACACATGTTAATTTGTGTAACATAACCCACAAACAAGTCTCTAAATCTGTAGGACTGTCTCATTAAAAAGACACCCAGTTGCAAGGCATTTGACATTCTTTTTGCCTGTAAATTAAATATCTTTGATGATACCACAGAATAGTTTAACTTTCAAGTGAAAACATATTTTAAATGAAAAGAAACTTTAAAGACGGTTAGCTGCACTACTTTATAGTCTACCACTGATCATTGTGATTTTCCTTGAATAATGATTTTTCTCCCTAAGATTACCCTCCTTGTCATTAAAGAGACTGCATTAAGTCCATTTTTAATTTATCCTGTTCATTCGCATAAACACAACAGGAGCAGCAAATGATAACTTGTGATCTTTAGTTCTGCTTTGCTGGAACTTATGCAAGGAACATTTAGGGTGACGTTCAGTCTGCCCTTCAGGGCACAGAAGCTGAGCCACATACTTGGCTTTCAGCCTTGCCTCTACACACCTGTCTTTTCCAAATCCTTCAGGTTTTCCATTGTGCCTTAAGGTCCCTTCTAGCCATCTTTCAGGAAAACAACCTTCATTTCTTCCCTGGAGAGATTGTTGTGGACCGCACAACCAACCAAGGTGCCAGGCCTTTTATCTCATGGGCTTTTATTAACTTCGAAAGTCAATCCCAGTTCCTCGGGGCTTTTTGGTAACAACCAGAGCCCAAGCATGTCTCCTTTAGGCATGACATTCCAATCAAAGACTTGGTCAAAAAAAAAAAAACCCTCTATTAACAACTGGTCTTATTAGTTTTATGCAAAGAAACTTATGTCATTACTTACTTCTTTAGAATGCCAAACTCTAGAGGGATCAGATAGGGAAAAATATATACAGTGTGAAGAAAAATCCTTGTCCTTTTAATATTCACTGAACTGGCATTTCCATTCTACATATTTTTATTTTTCCCCCACTAAGAATTTTTTGTTTGTTTTTCCATTACAGTTGTCCCACTTTTATCCCCCTCTTGCTTCCCTGCACCCTGTTCCTCCCTTCCTCCACATTCAGTCCCCACTCAGTTGTCCATGTCCGTGGGTCATTTATACATGTTCTTTGACTAGACCCTTCCCCCTCTTACCCCCTTTTCTCCCTCCCCCCTCCTCCCATGTCACTGTTAGTCTACTCCTTGTTTACATACCTCTGGTTCAATTTTTCTCATTTGTTTGTGTTGTTCATTAGTTTCCTGTAATAGGTGACAGCTTAAGGTATTTTTCTTTTGTTGCGTGGCTTATTTCGCTAAGCATAATTGTCTCTAGTTCCATCCATGTTGTTGAAAATGGTAGAAGTTCCTTCTTTCTTTCGGCTACATAGTATTCCATTGTGTAAATGTACCACAGTTTTTTGATCCACTCATCTACAGATGGGCACTTAGGTTGTTTCTAGCACTTGGCTATTGTAAATAGTGCTGCTATGAACACTGGGGTGCATAGGTTCTTTTGAATTGCTGTTTCAGGATTTTTCGGATATAATCCTAGCAATGGAATTGCTGGTTCAAAAGGCAGTTCTATTTTTAGTTTTTGAGGAAATTCCAAACTGTTTTCCATAGTGACTGCACCAGTCTGCATTCCCACCAGCAGTGCACCAGGGTACCCGTTTTTCTGCATCCTCTCCAGCACAAGTTGTTTGTTGATTTGTTGATGATGGCCAATCCTTCTGGTGTAAGGTGGTATCTCATTGTGGTTTTTATTTGCATCTCCCTGATGGCTAGTGATGATGAGCATTTTTTCATATGTCTATGGACCCTCTGTATGTCCTCTTTGGAGAAGTGTTTGTTCAGGTCCTTTGCCCATTATTTAATTGGGTTGTCTTTCTTCTTGGTGTTAAGTTGTATGAGTTCTTTATATATTTTGGAGATCAATCCCTTGTCTGAGATGTCATTGGCGAATATATTTTCCCATACGGTTGGTTTCCTTTTCATCTTGCTGATGTTTTCTTTAGCTGAGCAGAAACATTTTAGTTTGATGTAGTTTCATTTGTTTATTCTTTGCTTTATTTCCCTTGCCTTAGGAGATATATCAGTGAAAATGTTGCTATGTGGGATATCTAAAATTTTCCTGCCTATGTTTTCCTCTAGGACTTTTATGGTGTCACAGCTTACATTTAAGTCTTTGATCCATTTTGACTTTATTCTGGTGTATGGTGTAAGTTGGTTGTCTACTTTCATTTTTTTGCATGTCCCTGTCTGGTTCTCCCAACACCATTTGTTGAAGAGGCTCTTTTCAATTCATTTGATGTTCCTTCTCCCTTTGTCAAATATTAGTTGACCATGTAGACCTGGGTTTATTTCTGGGATCTCTATTCTGTTCCATTGATTTATATGTCTTCTTATGCCAGTACCAGACTGTGTTGATTACCATGGCCTTGTATTATAGTTTGATATCAGGTATTGTGATTCTTCCTAGTTTGTTCTTCTTCCTCAAAACTGCTGTGGCTATTCGGGCTCTTTGCTTCCATATAAATTTTTGAAGTATTTGTTCTAGGTCTGTGAAAAATGTCATTGGTATTTTAATAGGGATTGCATTGAATCTATAAATTGCTTTGGGTAGTATGGACATTTTGATGATGTTGGTTCTTCTCATCCAAGAGCATGGTATATGGTTCCATCTATTTGTATCTTTCTTAATTTCTTTCTTCAGTGTTATGTATATTTCTGAGTACAGGTCTTTTACCTCATTGGTTAATTTTATTCTTAGGTACTATATTTTTCTTGCTGCTATGGTAAATGGAATTTTTTTTTTCAGTTTCTATCTCTGAGATTTTATTGTTGGTTTACAGAAATACCTTCGATTTCTGAATATTGACTTTGTACCCTGCTATTTTGCCAAATTCACTTATTAGTTTGAGTAGTTTTTTTGTGGAGTCTATAGGGTTTTCTATGTACACTCTCCCATGTCTCCTACAAATAATGACAGGTTTACTTCCTCTTTTCCAATTTGGATGCCTTTTATTTCTCATTCTTGTCTGATTGCAGTGGCTAGAACTTCCATGACTATGTTGAATAGGAGTGGAGAGAGTGGACATCCTTGTCTTGTTCCTGACCTCAGGGGAAACGCTCTCATTTTTTTCCTATTAAGTATGATGTTTGTTTCAGGTTTCTCGTATATGGCCTTTATTATGTTTAGGTATGCTCCCTCTATTCCGATTTAGCTGAGAGTTTTCATCATAAATGGGTGTTGTACTTTATCAAATGCTTTTTCTGCATCTATTGATATGACCATGTGGTTTTTGTCTTTCATTTTGTTTATGTGGTGTGTTAAGTTTATTGATTTGTGAATATTAACCATCTTTGCATCCCTTTGATTAATCCCACTTGATCGTGGTGTATGATCTTTCTAATGTATTCTGGGTCCTGTTTGCCAATATTTTGTTGAGGATTTTAGCATCTATGTTCATCAGCGATATTGGCCTGTAATTTTCTTTCTTTGTTATGTCTTGACCTGGTTTTGGAGTTAGGGTAACACTGGCTTCATAGAATGAGTTTGGATTTTATGGAATAGTCTTAGGAGGAGAGGTGTTAATTCTTTCCTAAATGTTTTGTAGAATTCACCTGTGAAGTCATCCGGCCCAGGGCTTTTATGTGCTGGGAGTTTTTTGATTATTGCTTCAATTTCACTAGTTCTTATTGGTGTATTCAGGCCTTCTGCTTCTTCTTGATTCAGTTTTGGAAGACTATATGTTTCCAGGAATTTGTCCATTTCCTCTAGGTTGTCAAATTTCTTGCCATACAGTTGTTCATAATAATTTCTTACAATTATTTGTATTTCTGTGGTATCAGTTGTGATTTCTTCTCTTTCATTTCAAATTTTATTTATTAGGGTCCTCTCTTTTTTTCTTGATTAGCTTGGTTAAAGACTTGTGAATTTTGTTTATCTTTTCAAAGAATCAGCTCCCACCATTGTTGATCTTTTGAATTGTTAGTTTAGTCTGTATGTCATTTAATTGTGCCCTGATCTTGATGATTTCCTTCCTTCTACTTGATCTGGGCTTTGCTTGTTGTTCTTCCTCTAGTTCTTTTAGCTGTAGGGTTAAATTTTTTATTATAGATTTTTCTAGCTTTTTAGGTAGGCCTGTATTGCTATGAACTTTCCTCTCAGGACTGCATTCGCTGTATCCCATAGGTTTTGGGATGTGTGTTCATTGTCATTAGTTTCTAGAAACTTTTTGATATCTTCCTTGATGTCATTGTTAACCCATTCATTATTTAATGGCATGTTATGCATTCTCCATGAGTTTGAATGTTTTTGAGTTTTTTTCTTGAGGTTGATTTTCAATTGTGATCTGAGAAGATGCTTGATATAATTTCAATTTTCTTGAATTCGTTGAGGCTTGTTTTGTGTCCTACCATGTGGTCTATCTTTGAAAATGTTCCTTGTGCACTTGATAGGAATGTATATTTTGCTTCTTTGGGGTGAAAACTTCTATATATATTGACTAAGTCCATTTGATCTAGAGTGTTGTTCAGTGCCTCAATATCTTTGGTGTTTCTTTCATTTGAAGGTCTGTCCATTGTTGACAATGGGGTGTTAAAGTCCCCTACTATGAGTCTGTTGCTGTCTATATTTTTTCCAGGAGTCTTTCAAAATTTTCCTTATATATTTGGGTGCTCCTAAGTTGGGTACATATATATTTATAAGGCTTATATCTTCTTGATGGATTTTTCTTTAAGTATTATGAAATGTCCTTCTTTGTCTCTTTTTATGTCTTTTGCTGTGAAATCTGGTTTGTCTGATATAAGTATTGCTACCCCAGCTTTTTTGTGTGTCCATTTGCTTGAAATACTTTTTTCCATCCCTTCACTTTCAGTTTGTGTAGATCTTTTGTTCTAAGGTGGGTCTCTTGTAGACAACATATATGTGGGTCATTCTTTCTAATTCGTTCAGCTACCCTATGTCTTTTAAATGGAGCATTTAATCCATTTACATTTAAGGTTGTTACCGATAAGTACTTATTCATTGTCATTTTCCCCCTTTGTACTTGTGTTCCTCTCTGTGTCTCTCTGCTTCTTCTTTTTCTTAAAGCATTCTCATTAGCATCTCTTCCAATGCTGCTTTGGTGGAGATGTATTCTTTTAGCCTCCTTTTGTCTGTGAAACTCCTTATTTCACCTTCTATTTTGAAAGACAGCCTTTCTGGGTTGAGTATTCTTGGTTGTAGGCCTTTGTTTTTCATTGCTTGGAATATTTTTTGTCATTTCCTTCTGGCTTGTCGTGTTTCTGCTGAGAAATCTGATGAGAGCCTTATTGGAGCTCCCTTGTATGTTATTAGTTGTTTCTCTCTTGCTCCTTTTAGGATTTTCACTTTGTCTTTCAGTGTTGCCATTTTAATTATGATGTGTCTTGCGGTGGGCCTATTAGGGTTCATCTTCATTGGGACCCTCTGTGCTTCCTGGACTTGCATGACTCTTTCTCTCCTCATGTTAGGGAAGTTTTCTGTCATTAGTTTTTCAAAGAAGTTTTCTATCTCTTGCTCTTCTTCTCTTTCTGGAATTCCTATGATACAGATATTATTACGTTTCATGTTGTCCTGCAGCTGTCTTAGAACATCTTCAGTCTTGTTCAGTCTTTTTTCATTTTGTTGCACTGTCTGGGAGTTTTTGTCTACATTGTCCTCCAGCTCACTAATCCGATCTTCTGCTTCCTCTAGCCTGCTCTTAATTCCACCTACTGTGTTCTTCAATTCAGACATTGTATTCTTCATTTCCTCCTGGCTCTTATTGATAGCTTCTATGTCCTATTTCATGCTGGTGTAATTCTCAGTAAGTTCCTTGTAGTTTTTCTGGAGTTCCTTGTAGTTTTCCTGGAGTTCTTTGTAGTTTCTGCTGAACTCATTGAGTTTCTCCATAATCCATGTTTTGAATTCAATATCTGATAGTTGGCTCCCCTCTATTTCATTTAGCACTCTTTCTGGAGATTCTACCTTTCCTTTCGATGGGGGGCTGTTTCTCTGCCTCCCCATTTTTGTGACTCTTATTTTTTGTTGGTGCTTCTTAGAATGATCTGCACTTCCTGGATCTGCCTCTAGTGGCATCAGATCATCAACCAGTCTGATCAGAGGCTTCCTGTTGGAGACTTCCAGGGATCTACTGCCTTTTTCTTTCTTCTTTAGTTGTTAATCTATTCAATCTGTGATTAGTCATCAGGTTTAAGGACCGTGGGTGTGGCAGCTTAATTCCTGTAGGTGGGGCTTTTGCTTCCCCTCAGGCTGCCGCTACTTTGAGGAGGGAGAATAGTCTGCCTGCAGTACTGAGGATGAGTAAGCACTGGGACCCTGTTAGCTGCTCCCCCAGTTCTCCCTTCCAAAGCCACCATGCCAAATTTTCCCCAAGTGTCTCCAGTCCTTTCTGCCTTCCCTCTGCGTGAGCCCATGGTAAGTGGGGACCAAAATATTTTTGTATGTGATTAACTTAACAGCTCTTTTTCTCCTGCTATTTTTCTCCGGGTAGCAAGAAACCCTGTGGCTTTTTGCTTTTCATAGCTCTATACTATTTTAATTTCCACTCTGTTGCTGTAGGCTGAAAAGCCCAGTTGGGGGTTTAGACCCTGCTTTTCTCAGGGAGAACCCCTGGCTTCTGAGCTGTTTCTCAGTCCCTTCAGATGCCACCCGTGGGAGCCCAGCCAGCCCTTCTGCTTCTCCGCACTCCCTACCAGTCACGTTGTGATGTAGCAGCCTTTTCTGTCTCTCCGTGGTTATAAGACTTCTTTCCAGCTAGTGTTCAGTTGGTTATTCCAGATGAGTTCTCCAAAATTAATTTGTAAATCCAAACTGGCTTTGGGAGGAGGTTAGTGTAGCTTCCACTTACTCCTCTGTCTTCTTGGATCTTGCAGTTTTCATATTAATGTTCATAATTCTGATCCTCCTTCTTCTAAACCAATCCCTTTAACATCTCATATAATAGTGGTTTGGATCTAATGAACTCCTTCAGTTTTACTTTGTCCTGGAAGCACTTTCTCTGCCCTTTTATTGTGAATGACAGTTTTCCTGGATAGAGTATTTGTGGTTGTAGGTTTTTGATTTTCATTACTTTGAATACTTCCTGCCAGTCCCTTATTGCCTGCAGAGTCTCCTTTGATAAATCAGCTGATAGTCTAATTGGGACCCCTTTGTACATAATTTTTTTCTTCTCTCTGTCTCCTTTTAAGATTTTTCTCTTTATCTCTAATTTTTGACAATTTGATTATAATGTGTGTTAGAGTGGTTTTCACTGGGTCCAATTTTTCTGGAACCCTCTGTGCTTCCTGGACCTGTAAGTCTCTTTCCTTCCCTAAGTTCAGGAAGTTTTGCTTTATTATTTTTTCACATAATTTTTTTATTTGTAGTTCTTCACCCTCTGGCAATCCTATAATTCTAATGTTCATTTGCTTATAGCTGTCCCAGAGGTTTCTGAGCCTCTCCTTGTGTTCCTGCCTTTTTTTTCCCTCTTTCTGCACTGGTTGACTGTTCCTTCCCTTTGTTCTGATTTGCTGATTTGATCTCTGGTTTTCACTTTCTCACCACTTGTCTCATATGTGCTTTCATTCATTTCAGTGTGACTAGCTTTCATTCCTTCCCTTTCTTGTTCCAAATCTTTTATTAATTCTGTAAGCCACCTTATGACTATAGCTCTGAACTGAGCCTCAGAAAGATTTCTTATTTGCTCATCGGTTAGGTCCCTCATCTGCTTCCTGGTGAGCTGCATCACCAGGTTTTCAACCATGGTCTGTTTCATCCTGTCAGTATTGTGTTTAACTTTGTTTCCTAAGTGGGCTCTAAGGGGCAGTGCCCCATGCATTCGTCACTATCCGGTGACCGGTGACCTTTTTCACCACTCTGTGGCACTTTGTGTGGGGGTGGGGGTCCAAGATGGATTCCTGCCATTGCTCTCCATTGAGAGACCAGGAGGCTCCTTCCCCATGGCCTCACCGTCCAAGGCAATGGGGAGGGGTCTGCCTTCCCCAGCATTGGAATCGTGAACTGCTGGATCTTGACTGCCACTGGGATTGCTCCTCTGGCATTTCTCACCGTCCTGCCGCTATCCCTGCTGCTACTGCAGACAGCACAGCCCGACCTTTCCATCCTGATTCCAATTTAATCCCTCCTACTCGTCCAGACGAGCACCGCTGGTTTATAACTTCATACGCTGGGCTTCCATGTAGTTTTATTTTCTGGAATTTCTGGTTATCTTTGGTTTTGAGGTAGTTGTATTCTTACTTAGTTGTGGAGGTAGACAGAGCATGTCAATCTAAGCCTCCATCTTGGCCAGAATTTTTAGAGAAACTCTTAAAAGCAGAAAGAAAAAAAAAAGAAAAAACCAGATAGTTACCCACAGGGAGCTGCCATAAGACTGCAAACAAAGATATGGAAGCTAAATAGCATGTTATTAAACAATGTACATTTTAACAATGAGATCAAGGAAGAAATAACAAACACCTTGAAACAAATAAAAATGATAACACATCAACTCAAAATTGGTGGGACACAGGGAAAGCAGTCCCATGAGGAAATATCATAGCATTCTAGGTCTATCTCATAAAACAAGACTTCAGGCCAAGATGAAGGCCTAGGCAGACATGTTACATCTCCCTCCACAATTAAGAAGGACTACAGCTACCTCAACTTGAGACAACCAGAAGTTCCAGAAAATTGAGCTTCATGGAAGTCCAACAAACAAACATATAAAGAAGAAATACTCATCCAGAGAGGTAGTAGGGGTGGAGATGGGCCAGAGGGGATGGTGTGGTGGTGGCAGCAGCTGTGGCAGTGGCAGGCTGTCTACATTTTAAAATGTAGGGAGATACCTGGGGATCACTCTCAGCACCAAACCAGACTGCACAGCTCATGGTCCCAGCACCAGAGCAAATAAGCCTCATTGCTTTTGACTATGCAAACCGGTGGGGGATGGGGCAGAGAAAGAAACTGCTGGCCTCTCAGTAGAGTCCAATTGTTTAAAGAGCCCCCACACTCCTAGAACTTCTGCAAAGCAACCCACTCTGGAAATGATAGCCAGGGCAACAGCTAGAGAGGCAACAGTCCCATACAGAAATGGGAGGAGTGCCTGGAAAAGGGGCAAGTGCTGAGCAAGTGGCATTGTTTCCTCTCACCTCCTCCCCCACATACAGTGCCACAACGTGGTAAAACCAGTCACCAGTACTGATGAATACCTAAGGCTCCTCCATTTACAATGTAACAGGAGCAGCAGTTCTATCTAAGATACAAAGGCAAACACACACAGGAGCCTGTCAAGATGAGGAGACAAAGAGGTATGGCCCAAAATAGAGTACGGATCAAGGTACCAGTGGAAAAACTAAGCAACGGGGAGATAGCCAACATAACAGACAAAGAAATAACCAATCTAACAGATGTAGAGTTCAATACACTGGTGATAAAGATGTTCACAGGCTTGACAGATATGCTTAAGTATGGCAAATGCATAACGGAAGAATGGAAGGCTATGCTAAATGAAATGAAGGAAAATCCACACAAAACCAATGGTGAAGGGAAGGAAACTGGGGTTCAAAGCAATGTTTTGGAACATTCAACCAGTACAGAGTGAGAAAACAAGAATTGAAAAAAATGATGAGAGGCTTAGGATTCTCTGGGACAACTTTAAATGTGCCAACATCTGAATCATAGGGGTGCCAGAAGAAGAGGAAGAGAAAGAAATTGAAAGCTTATGAGAGAAAATAATGAAGGAAAACTCCCCAAATTTGGTGAAGGCAAGAGACATACAAGTCCAGGAAGAACAGAGAGTCCCAATCAAACTAGACCCAAGGAGGATCACACCAAGACATATCATAATTAAAATGCCAGAGGTTCAAGGTAAAGAGAGAATCTTAAAAGCAGCAAGACAAAAGCATAGAGTTACTTATAATTGGTACCTATAAGACTACTGGCTGATTTCTCAAAGGAAACTTTGCAGGCAAGAAGGCACTGGCAAGAAGTATTCAAAGTGATCAAAAGCAAGAATCTACAACCAGGATTATTCTCTTCAGCAAAGCTATCAATTGGGATGGAAGGGGAGATGAAGTGCTTCCCAGACAAGGTGAAGCTGAATGAGTTCATCATCACCAAGCCATTATTATGTGAAATGTAAAAGGGACTTATTAAGAAGAAGAAGATCAAAACTATGAACACTAAAATGAGAACAAACCCACAATTATCAACTACTGAATAAAAAAAAAATCCAAGTAAGCTAACAATAGGAACAGAATCATAGGTAGGAAGATTATTTTGAGGGTTATCAGCTGGGAGGGGGAAGGGGGAGGAATGGGGAAATGGTGCAGGGATTAAGAAACATAATTGGTTGGTATAAAGTAGGGGGAATTTAAGAATAATATAGGAAAGGGTGAAGCCAAAGAATTTTTATGCTCAACCCATGGACATAAGCTAAGGACAGGAATTGCTCGAGGGAAGGGGGTATTGGTCAGAGGGGAACAAAGGGAAAAAAATTGGGACAACTGTAGCAGCATAATCAATAAAGCATATTAAAATAATAAATGAAAAAGTAAATAAGTAAGTAAGTAAATAAATAAATAAACAAACAAATAATTGGGACTACTGTAACAATGAAATCAATAAAATGTACTTAAAAAACAAACAAATTCTCCTAAGAGA